>NW_007256952.1:626489-750181 GCF_000164805.1 Carlito syrichta | reverse complement strand
CAAAGAAAAGAAAGAAAGAAAGAAAGAAAGAAAGAAAGAAAGAAAGAAAGAAAGAAAGAAAGAAATCTATTCTCCTGCAAACTTTCTGCACTCAGTCCTTCCCCCCCCGCCCTGCCCACATATGAGGGTCCCCCAAGCTCGGCACCTTCCAAGCCCAACCTCCCCTAATGGTTGCCTCCACTTTGGTGTGGGAGTTCCCTAGGTTCCCTGGGTAGATTCCTGTCAGCTCTCCTCTCAGAGGTGAGAAATGTTCCCCAGGCAGGTCATCCCTCTCTCTTGGCGCTGAGGACCTTCCACCAAGAAAGCCAGTCACCCTGTGAACACAACATGCCCAGATGTGAATCTGTGTACATTTCTGGTGTTTTTGGAGACACGGTCTGGCTTTGTGTCCCAGGTTGGGGCCCGAGGGCACGAATGTCATTCACCAACAGCCTCGTAATAGCAGGATCTGACAGTCCTCCCTCCCCAGTCTCTGGAGTGGCCAGGACAATGGGCACCTCAACCCCAGATCCCCTGTTTGGATGGGTGCAGAGATGGGGTCTCTGTGCCTGGCCCAGGCTGGCCTTGGGCTCATGGGCTCAAGCCACCCTCCCACCTTGGCCTCTGAGAGTGCTGAGATTCAAGGCATTGGTTGCTGGGACAGGCTTTCTAGTTTGTTTTTGTTGAAAGACTGAGTCCGGGCTCAGGAACTCAGACTCATCATCCCAGTGCTTTGGGACAAAGGCCAGAGACTGGCCCGAGCTGGCAGGTGAAGATCTGCCCAGGCAACTCAGCAAGACCCCATCTCTACCCTCCATCCCAGATGAGCTGAGCATGGTGGCGCATGCTTATCATTCCAGTTCCTGGGAAGGCCAGGAAAAGGCACTCCACAGCCTGGCAGGTCGAGGCTGCGGTGGCCGAGAGCAAGCCTCCACTCTCCAGCCTGGGCTATGGAGTAAGACTCTGACTCAAAAAAAAAGGAAAAAAGGAAAAAAAGAACAACATCCATTTGTGTATGGAGTTAGGTTCACTGTGAAAAGACAGAGATCGTTTGGGAAGGGGACCCCATCATTGGACCTAGAGTTCCCAACTGATGTTGGATCGGCAATTAGGCTGTGGCTTTGGGAAGCCAAGGCCAGAGAACACTGGAGCCTGGGAGTTGGGGGCCAGTCTGGGCCTCATCGCTCCCCATATTGCAAACACTGGAGCCTCACATGGTGTCTCTTGCAGTCCTTGCTACATGGGTTGCTTTGTCCTCCTTCCCATGGCATTCCTTTGGGTCGCACCCCCAACAGAACGTGCAAGTCCAGGCCAGGCACCATTGCTCATGTCCGTCAGCCCTGTGCCCTAGGAGGATGAGGCTGGAGGCTTCCTGAGCCCAGGGTTCAGAGACCAGCCTGGGTAACGTGGCCAGACCTCGTCTAGAAGAGAGGTCCCCAAAATCCTGTTAGGGGTGGTGGCCTCTAGAGTCCCAGCTACTAGGAGATCAAGGCAGAAGGACCACCTGAGCCACGCAGGTTGAGACCCCAGGAGCCACGATCATGCTGCCATTACCCAGCCTGGCTGAATGAGACTGGCAATAAAAAGACATCTCACAGGTGTGTCACAACAGACGTCCATGGCTCCCCATGGCAAAGTTCACATAGGCAGAGGATGATGGATTGATTGGTATAGGAAGGCCCCTCCCCTGCCTGAATGTGGCAGACCAGGTGACCATAACCTGGGCTGGTTGCAGCATTGGCATACAACCTTTATCACTCTGTAACTAATGGCCGCCTTATCTCCAGGCCATCTGTTCCATGAACTCACATGCATCTTTGCCATAGGGCAGGATTGTGGATGGTTGAGGTAGACCTTCTAGGATGCGTGGCTGAAGGTGTGGGACATACATGCCTGGTGGCCACCTTTGAAACCTTCTGCGAACAACAAGCGGTCAAGTGCCTTTTCTTCTCCCATCCCTGAGCATGACTCCTCAAGCTGAGTGGCAAGGGTGGTGAGGGTGGTGGTGGGGGAGATTATAGTTATTTGGAGTTGGAATCCCACTCTGTCATCCAGCAGTCTGGGTAACCTAGTGAGGAAAGAAAAGAAAGAAAGAAAGAAAGAAGGAAGGAAGGAAGGAAGGAAGGAAGGAAGGAAGGAAGGAAGAAAGGAAGGAAAGAAGGGAGGGAGGGACGGAGAGAGAGAGAGAGAGAGAGAGAGTGAGAGAGAGAGAGAGAGAGAAAGAAATCCATTCTGCTGCAAACATTCTGCCCTAATTCGTACCCCCCCACCAGACCAATATGTGAGGGTCCCTAAAGCTCGGCACCTCCAGCCCCAACCCCCCCAATGGCTGCCCCGGCTTTGGTGCAGGAGTTTCTGAGGCTCCCTGCCCGGGTTCCTGCCGGCTCTCCTCTCTGAGGGGAGAAATGTGCCCTAGTCAGACCGGCCCTCCTAATCAGCAATGAGGACCTTCCACCAAGAAAGTCCAGGGACAAATCCCTCACCCGGGGACATTTCTTTGCCACCAATCCAATTTTTCCTGGCTGTAAGGACAATTGTCCTGTGAACACACAATGTGCAGTTGAGAATATTTTTGGACAGGGTCTGGCTCTGTGGCTCAGTCTTGGGCCTTTGGACATGACCCTCATTCTCCACCAGCCTTGAAATTGCAGGCTCAGGTGATCCTCTCTGTCCAGCATCTGGAGTGGCCGGCACTACAGGCACTTCCACCCCAGACCCCCTGTTTGGATGGATGCAGATACAGGATCTCCCTGCATTGCACAGGGCTGGACTTGGGTCCTATTCTCCAGACATCCTCCTGACTCGGGATCCCAAAGTGCTGAGATTACAGGCATGTGCCCCGGCACCTGGCCTTCTGGTTCTTTTTCGATGATGGATCGATGCTGGGCATGGGAGCTCAGCCTCAACATCCAAGTGCTTTGGGAGCCCGAGGTCAGCAGCTAGCCCGAGTCCAAGGGATGAAACATGCCCGGGCACCTCAGTGAGAACTCCTCACTACCATCCATCCCAAATTAGCTGGGTGTGGTAGCACCCACCTGTCATTCTTGCTCCTCAGAAGCCTGAGGAAAATCTCGCCAGAGCCCAATGACCTAAGGCTGCCATGGTCGGGAGGGAGCCACTGCCCTCCATCATGGGAGATGGAGTGAGACTCCGACTAAAAGAAAAAAAGGAAAGAAGGAGAAAAATAGAAAAATAAGAGCATCTATTTCTGTATGGAGTTTGGATTATAGTGGACAAATAGAGATCATTTGGGAAGAAGGCACTGCCTCGGGCCTAGAAGTCCCAAAACATGGTGGATTGGCAGACAATCAGGCTCTGGCTTTGGGAGGCTGAAGTGGGGAACCACTGGTTCCTGGGAGTTCGAGAGGAGCCTGGGCCACATAGTGAGACCTCATCGCTCCCTGTAATGCAAACACTGGAGTCGCGTGTAGTGGGGCCCAAGGTTCCAGCTACAATGGAGTCAGTGGCCTCTCTCTCAGGGCGTTAGTTTGCATCACCCCTGCTGACACAATGTGCGAATCCAGGCTGGGCACTGTGGTTCACGACCATCAGCCCTGCACCCTTGGAGGCAGAGGAGGGAGGCTGACTGAGTCCAGGTCTCAGAGACCAGCCCAGGCAATGTGGCCCGACCTTGTCTCGGTGATAGGTCCCCCAATTCAAGTCAGGTGTGGTGGCTCCCAGAGTCTTGGCTGATCGGGGGCTGAGGCGGGAGAATCTATGTGCCCCACAGGTCGAGGTCCCAGAAGCCACGATCATGTCTTTTCACCCCAGCCCAGCCGATGGAGATTAAGGTGACAAAAAAGGGCTTCCCACATGCATCACGACGGGTGTCGATGACTCCTGTGGAAGAGGTGCCTGTGGGCAAGGGATGATGGGGTGATCAGGAGAGGAAGGGGCCCATCCCCACCTGAAAGTGGCAGACCAAGCAACCAGAACCTGGGCTGGCCATGGCATTGTTGAACCACCTTGATTGCTCTGTGCCTCATGGCCGCCCTAACTCAGGGCCGTCAATTCTGTGAGCTCACACGTGTCTTTGCCATGGGGCACTTTTGTGGGACTTCGAGGCAGGCCTTCTGGGACATGTGGCCGAAGGGGCGGGATGGATGTGCCAGTTGCCATCTTTGAAACCTCCCGTGAATGACAGGCAGGAAAGTCCCTCTTCCTCTGCCATCCCTGGGGGTGACTCCCCACGCTGGGTTGCAGTGTTGGTGGTTGCAGTGGTGGTGACTATTATTATTTGGAGTCAGAATCCTGCTCTGTTGTCCAGACCAGAGTGCAGGGACACACTCACGACCACTGTGGACTCTTCCTATAGGCTCAGGTGATCCTTCCGCCTCGGTCCCCTGGTGGTTGGAACCACAGGCCTGTGCCATCATGCCTGGCTAATCTTTGGATTTATTTTTGATGGCCAAGACAAGGTCTCAACCAGTGTCGCGAGCTGGTCTAGGAACCGTAGGCTCAGGCTGTCCACTTGCCTTGGCCTCCGAAGTGCTGGGATGCCAGTCTCAGTCCCTGAGCCCACCCTGTGATTGTGGTGGTGGTGTTTGGTGTTATTATTCTGAGTTAGAGGCCCACTTTGTCACCCAGGCCAGAGTGCATGGGCCCGCTCTCGGTCACCACAGCCACCACCCACTGGGTTCCAGCGATCCTGCCACCATGGTGTCCCAAGTGGCCAGAACGACAGGCGTGCATCACCATGCGTGGCTCAATTTTTTGGCTTCTTGTAGAGACGAGGTCTCACCAAGGTGCCCGGAGTGGTCTTTAACCCGGGGCTCAGGCAATCCTCTAGGCTCAGCCTCCCAGAGTGCCAGGAGGAGAGGCATGAGGCCCCGCACCTGGCATCCAGACCGCTTACGTGGCCCCACTGTGAGTCCCAGTCCCTTCCGATGACTTGGGACCCCAGAGAGTGGAGCCAGAGTTGGCTGCCAAGCCCATCCCAGGGGTGCGCCAGTCACAGGAGCATGTCTTCGCCTGGACGCCCACCCCTCCACAAGCATCAGTCCACAGGGTGGACCTGCTCACTCCTTGCAGGATACACCCTGGGACAGGTTTCCCTGGACTTCTATATCAAGGTATTCAATTAGCAGATGCCTTTACTAAATCGGTCATGTGCCCTCTCCTTGTGGATTATTTAGTCAATCGACTCAGCCATCCCATAAAATTCATCATCAAAACGCTGCAGCTTTAAGGCACCAGTTTCACATTCTAAAAGAAACGGCTAGACAAATAATAAAAAATGTACTTTGTGTCCTACTTCTAATAAGCCCCTACACTCAGGAGTTAATTCATGCAGGTTAAAACCTAATGTTTTGTGGCAAATGGATGTTACTCATTTCCAAAGTTTTCGAAAATTGTCATTTCTACATGTGACAGTGGATACATTTTCCCATGTAATTTTAGCCTCCCCCAGAACTGGGGAAGCCTATAAAGATGTAGTCCAACATTTATTCTTTTGTTTTTCACAGCTGGGTATTCCTAAACAATTAAAAACTGATAATGCTCGTGCTTATGCATCAAAAGTTTTTTAGTCGTTTTGTACCCAGTTTGCCATCTCTCATTCTACAGAAATTCCGTATAATCCTCATGGTCAAACTATAGTTGAGAACCCATCAAACGTTAAAAAATCAAATAGTTACATTGCAGGAAGGGGAATTCAAATATGGTTCTCCCCATTATATTGTAAATAAAGCCATGTTTTTAATTAATCATTTCAATTTGGATTCTCAAGGACATGCACCTATAATAAGACTTTGGACTCCTGAAAAAATTGCTAAACCAATATTAAAATAGAAAGATTTTCTTACAGGTCAATGGTAGTGGCCCATTGTCCCTTTTTTTTTTTTTTGAGTTGGAGTCTCACTCTGTCGCCCAGACTGGAGTGCAGTGGCCACTCCCACCCACCGCAACCTCGACCTGCTGGGCTCTGGCGATCCTTCTGCCTCAGCCTTCCAAGTAACCGGAATTACAGGCGAGTGCTACCACGCCCAGCTAATTTTTTGATTTATTGTAGAGATGAGGTCTCCTTGCCCAGGTGGGTCTCGAACCCATGGGCTCAGGCAATCCACTCACCTCAGCCTCCCAAAGGCGCGGGATTACAGGCTGAGCCACCGAGCCCGGCTCCAATGTCCTTTTAACATGTAGGAGAATATATGCTTGTGTATTTCCCCAGTACGTACCTTCATCTTTTTGGGAACAGGATCGTCTAATTAGACATGACCAGTCCCCACCCCATCAAGGTACAGCCAGACGAGACAAAAATCATGCCATCAATCTGATTCGGATGCAGATGAAGACAAGGTGTTGGTGTCAAAGCTGAAACGTCTCACCATTCAACAACCACTTCCACTTCCACCAACTCGACCAAAGATATCTCATCCGTCATCGTCTCCCACTCCTCAAAACAGACATTACCATTGAGCTATTTTGACTAGACAGTGTAGACCGCTCACCTGGGAGCAAATGAAGGTGCTCACCCATGACACCAAGGATGTGGTTCACTCTCAAACCACTTCTCTCTCTCCCTCTACTGTTTTTGTTGCTATGCTGGCTATTATAGTGTGCCAGGAGGGTTGCATTTATTCAGAAAAATCTTATTGGGCTTATATCCTAAGCCCTCCAGTGTTCCAGCCTGTTATGTGAGATGCTGAGATTATTCTTCTTTTTACTAATCATTCTCTTTATTAGAGACCCGACTCTTTTCATCACAAGTCAAAACTGTTATTAATCATAATTTTTCTTTTTCAAGTTGTTCTAGTTCTCCTCCAATACGTTTTAGTTGACCTAAAAAAATCAGAAGCTGGGTTCGGTGGGTCAGCCTGTAATCCCACGCCTTTGGGAGGCTGAGGTGAGTGGATTGCCTGAGCCCATGGGTTTGAGACCTGCCTGGGCAGCGAGACCTCATCTCTACAATAAATCAAAAAATCAGCCGGGTGTAGTAGTGCGTGCCTGTAATTCTGGCTACTTGGAAGGCTGAGGTGGAAGGATTGCCAGAGCCCAGCAGGTCGAGGCTGCAGTGTCCGGGAGTGGCCACTGCACTCCAGTCTGGGTGACAGAGTGAGACTCCAACTAAAAAAAAATCAGAATGCTCCCTTGATATTTTTGGTTGTTTAAACTCCCGTATAAATGCTATGGTAACTGATAGCTCCTATCTTCCCAGAACTGCAAATGATGATATAATTGGTTTCTTAAATTATTGACACGTGGGAACTATGACCCTAAATTATGAACCGGGACTCGGGAGGATCACCTGAGCCCTGCAAGTCAAGGTGCTGGGAGCCACAATCTTGCCACCATGCTGCAGCCAGGCCGATGGAGAGCTCAGTGACAAAATAAACGCCTCCCACGTGCATCACGACAGGCGTCCATGACTCCCCAGGGATTGTCCATGTGGGTGGGGGGTGATGGATTGATTGGGAGAGGAAGGGGCCCTACCCCCTCCCGAAGGTTGAAAACAGGGAGACTGGAACCTGGACTGGCCATGGCTTTGCCGGACTGCCTTGAACGTTCTGTGACCGACAGCCATCCTAGTTCGGGTCCGTCTGTTCTGTGAGATCACATGCATCTTTCATGGGACACGAGTGTGGAGGGTGGAGACAGGCCTTCTAGGACATGTGTCTAAAGGTGAGTGGCTACTTTTGAAACCTCCCACAAAAGGCTGGCCAGAAAGTGCCTTTACTATCCCATTCCTGAGAGAGATTCCTCACGCTGGGTGTCAGGGGTGGTGGTGGTGAACGTGGTGGTGATTATTATTATTTGGAGGTGGAATTCCACTCTGTCGCCCAGGCTGGAGCATAGGGGAATGCTTATGGCCACTGTGAACTCCACCTGCAAGGCTCAGGTGATCCTCCTGTTTCGGCCCCCCGAGTGGCTGGAACCACAGGCCTGCACCACCTCACCCGGCTAATCTTTGGCTTAACATTTGATGGCCAAGAGGAGATCTCGCCCATTGCCCCAGGCTGGTGGCAAACATGCAGGCTTAGGCCGTCCACTGGCCTGGGCCTCTGAATGGCCAGGATGCCAGGCTGAGGCCCTGATCCCAGCCTGCGGTTGTGGTGGTGGTGGTTGGTATTAATATTCTGATTCTGAGGCCCACTCTGTCACCCAGGTCATAGTGCAGGAGCCAGCTCTTGGCCACCGTGGTTTCCACAGGCTGGGCTCCAGCGATCCTTCTTCCATGGCCTCCAGAGTGCCTGCACAGACAGGTATGTACAACCACGTTCAGCTAATTGTTTTGGCTTCTTGTAGAGACGAGGTCTTGCCAAGGTGCCCAGGCTTGTCTCGAATCTGGGAGCTCAGGCCATCCTCTTGCCTTGATCTCCCATAGCACCAGGTTGGCAGGCCTGGGTTGGCCATGGCGTAGCCAGTCTGCCTTGATCGCTCTGTGTTTGATGGCCGCCCTACCTCTGGGACCTCTGTTATGTGAGCTCACACATGTCTTTTCTGTAGGGCATGAGTGTGAAGGGTGGAGGCAGGCCTTCTGGGGTGCATGACTGAAGGTGTGGCAGGGATATGCCTGGTGGCAACCTTTGAAACCTCCCACAAATGACATGCTGGAAGGTGCCTTTTCCTCTCCCAACCCTGAGTGTGACTCCTCTTGCTGGGTCACATGGATGGTGGTGGTGTTGGTGGTGGTGATTTTTATTATTTGGAGTCAGAATCTGCTGTGTTGCCCAGGCTGGAGAACAGGGCCATGCTCACAGCCATTGCAAACTCCACCTTCTGTGCTCAGTCAATCCTTGCAGCTCGGTACCTCTGATTGGCTGGAACCACAGGCCTGCATCACTATGCCCAGCAAATCTTTGGATTTATTTTTGATGTTTGAGTTGAGGTCTCGCCCCATGTCCTAGGCTGGTGTCAAACCCGCAGCCTGGCCTTTGGTTGTGGTGGTGGTGGTGTGTGGTACTATTATTATTATTATTATTATTATCATCATCATCATTATTATTTTGAGTTGGAGTCCCACTCTGTTGCCCAGACTGGGGTGCAGTGGCTGGTCCCAAGCACTGAAGCCTTGACCTGCTGGGCTCTGGCAATCCTTCTGCCTCAGCCTTCCAAATAGCTGGAACGACAGGTGTGCACTACCACACCCGGCTAATTTTTTGATTTATTGTAAAGATGAGGTCTCGCCAAGTTGCCCAGGCAGGTCTCGAACCCGCGGGGTCAGGCAATCCACTCACCTCAGATTCCCAATGCATGGGATTACAGGCTGAGCCACCAAGCCCAGCTTGTGGTTGGTATTATTATTCTGAATCTGAATCACGCTCTGTCGCCGAAGCTGGAGAGTAGGGACTTGCATTTGGCCAGCGCAGCCTCCACTGGCTGGGCTCCACCAATCCTCCCACCATGGCCTCACAAGTGTCCAGAACGACAGGCATGTGCCACCATGCTCAACTCATTTTTTGACTTCTTGTAGAGATGAGGTCTTATCAAGGTGCCTGGGGTTGTCTCGAACCTGGAGGATCAGGTCATCCTCTCGCCTCGGCCTCCTAGAGCACTGAAATAGCAAGTGTGAACTCCCATGCCCAGCCTCCACACCCCATCAGGGGCAGACGTGAGGCCTGCTCCCTTCCAAAGACCAGAGACCCCAGAGAGGGTGGCCAGATTCAACAGTTGAACTGACCCCAGGGGGAGTGACTTGCTCGGGGGCATTTTTCCACCCAGTTGCCCACCCCTCTGCCTGCCTTGATCCCCAGGTTTGGCCTGCCTGCACCTCCCAGGGGCCACCTTGGGGAAAGGGAAGACATAACTCTCAAAACTTCAGGAGGGTGGGGATGGGCGGGTGACTCACACCTGTCTCCTCTGCACTCTGAGACAGGAAGATGTCCAGAGCCCTGGACCTCGAGACAAGGCTTGACACCATTACAAGCCCCCAACTCGACTCCAAGCAAAATCCAGAAAACCTTGGGTGAGGGCAGGTCTTGGTGGGAGCATCACCTCTGGCCCAGAGTTCAAGAAAAGGCAGGAAGACCAGGATGTCGACCAAATGGAAATCACAGGAGTTTGGGAGGCCAAGGCAGAGAGTATGAACTGAGTTAGGTAATTTGAGAGTAGCCTGGGCAACCTAGTGAGGAGAGATAAGAAAGAAAGAAAGAAAGAAAGAAAGAAAGAAAGAAAGAAAGAAAGAAAGAAAGAAAGAAAGAAAGAAAGAAATCCATTCTCCTGCAAACCTGCCCTCAGGCCTTCCCCCCCACAACCCCTCATATGAGAGTCCCCCAAGCTCAGCACCTTCCAGCCCCAAAACCCCTAATGGCTGCCCTAGCTTGGGTGCAGGAAGTCCCGAGGCTTCCTGGCCAAGTTCCTGTTGGCTCTTCTCTCCAAGGTGAGAAATGTGCTCCAGGCAGGCCAACCCTCCGTCTCGACCACAAGGACCCTATGCCAAGAAAGTCCAGGGACACATCCCTCACCCGGGTACATTTCTGCCCTTCCAATCCCATTTTTCCTGGCTCTAAAGCCAGTCGCCCTGTGGACTAACCACATGCAGCTAGAATCTGTGTTCGATTCTGATGTTTTTGGAGACAGGGCTCATTTTGTTGGTTTCTTGTAGAGATGAAGTATCACCAAAGTGTCTGGGCTTGTCTCGAACCTGGGGACTCAGTCCATCTTCTTCCCTTGGCCTCCCAAAGCGCTGGGGTAAGAAATGTGAACCCCCATGACCAGGCTTCACACACCTCTCTGGGCCCCACCACGAGGCCTGTTTTCTTCAGATGACCCAGGACCCCAGAGCGACCAGAAGGAGTTGTTCACCAAGCCTGACCCACTGGAGTGCCTGGGTCAGGGGCGTGTCTCCACCGGGGTGCCCAGCCCTCCACCCACTTCATTCCTCAGGGTGGACATGCCTGCTCCTCCAAGGGGCTACCTTCTGGAAGGGAGAGTGTGACCCTCAAGTCTTCATAGGGGGGATGGCCAGGTGACTCACGCCTGTCTTCTCAGCACTCGGGGAGACTGAGATGGGAAGATGGCCTGAGCCTGGGAGTTTGAGACCAGGCAGGACACCATAGCAATCCCCCACCTCGACCCCAAGCAAAACCCAGAAAACCTTGGGTGAGTGCAGGCCTCGGCAGGAGGATCACCTCCAGCCAAGAGTTCAAGATCAGGCAGGAAGACCAGGATGTCAATCAAATAGAAAGCCTGTGATGGCAACAGTTTGGGAGCCTCAGGCTGACAGGTTGAAAGTTGGGCAGTTTGAGAACAGCCTGGGCTACCTAGTGAGGAAAGAAAAGAAAGAAATAAAGAAGGAAAGAAGAAAAGAAGGAAAGAAAGAAAGAAAGAAAGAAGGAAGGAAGGAAGGAAGGAAGGAAGGAAGAAAGAAAGAAAAAGAAAGAAAGGAAGGAAGGAAGGAAGGAAGGAAGGAAGAAAAGAAAGAAAGAAATCCATTCTCCTGCAAATCTTCTGCCCTCAGTCCTTCCCCTCCCGTCCCCTAACATGTGAGGGTCCCCCAAGCTCTGCAGTTACAGCCCCAACCTCACCAATTGCTACCCCGCATTGATGCGGGAGTTCCCGGGTTTCCCTTGCTGGGTTCCTGCTGGTTCTCCTTTCCAAAGTGAGAAATGTGACCCAGGCAGGCCGAACCTCCAATTTGGCAACAAGGACCTTCTGCCAAGAAAGTACAAGGACTCATCTCTCACCTGCAGACATTTCTTCCCCCCAATCTCATTTCTCCTGGCTCTAAAGCCAGTTGCCCTGTGAACACAGCATGCGCAGTTGAGAATTTTTTTATGATTCTGAACTTTTTGGAGACAGGGTCTGGCTCTGTGGCCCAGGCTGGGACCTGGAGACACTACCACCGTTAACCACCAGCCTCGAAACAATGGGCTCTGGTGAAACTCCTGCCTCAGCCTCCAGAATTGCCAGCACAATGACAACCTCGACCATAGAGTGCCGAGATGGGGTCTCCCTGTGTGGCCCAGGCTGACTTTGGGCTTCTGGTCACCAGCCATACTCCAGCCTCGGTCTCCCAGAGCACTAAGATTTCAGGCGTGGACCACCACACCAGGCCTTCTGGTTCATCTTCGATGAAGGTTCGTGGCCAGGTTCAGGACTCAGCCTGGTCATCACAGCCGTTTGTGAGGCAGATTCCAGTGGCCAGCCAGAGCCCATGGGCTGAGACCCACCCAGACACCTCAGTGAGAACTTGTCTCTACCACCCATCCAAAATGAGTTGTGTGTGGTGGTGCTCGCCTCTAGTTCTGGCTCTTCTGAATGCCATGGAAAGTCTAGAGGGAGTCCGATGGGCCAAGGCCGTGGTGGCCGGGACCAAGACACTGCCCTCCATCCTGGGCAATGGAGTGAGGCTCTGACTAAAAGAAAAAAGTCAAAAAAGAAAAAAAGAAGACCATCCATTTGTGTATGGAGTTGGGATCATCATGAACAGGCAGAGATCATTTCAGAAGGAGGTCCCAGCCTTGGGCCTAGAGTTTCTGAAAGATGGTGAATTGGCACTCAATCTGACTGTGCCATAGGGAGACCAAGGCAGGGGACCCCTGGAGGCCATGAGACCGAGTCCAGTCTGGGCTATGAAGTAAGACCTTGTTCCTTCCTGGAATGCTAACACTCTAGTCACACATGGTGGTGCCCGTTATCCCAGCTACACAGGATGAGGTGGCCTCTGTTCTGGGGTGGGTCTTTGTGCCACCCCCACTGACAGCATGTGCAAGTCCTGGCCAGGCACTGTGGCTAATGGCTGCTAGCCCCGTGCCATGGGAGTTCAAGATAGGAGGTTCCCTCATCCCCGGGGTTATAGACCAGCCTAGGTGATGTGGTCAGACCTCATCTAAGCAAGAGGTAACCAAAATCGAGCCAGGCATAGTGACCCCCAGAGTCGTGGCTGCTCGGGGGCCGGGACAGAAGAACCACCTGAGCCAGCAGAGTGAAGCCCTGGGATACAAGCTCATGCCTCCATACCCCAGTCTGGCCAACAGAGATGCCTCCCAAGTGTGTCACGATGGGCATCCATGGCTTCCCAGGGAAAGGTCTGCCTTGGCAGGGGATGATGGAGTGATCAGGAGAGGAAGGGGCCCTCCCCCTGAACGTGGCAGATAGGGTGACCAGAACTCGGACTGGCTGCAGCATTGCCAGACTGCCTTGATAGCTCTGTGCCCTACAACCACCCTAACTCAGAGCCGTCTGTTCCATGAGCTCACATGTGTCTTTCCCATCTGGTATAAGGGTGGAGTGTGGAGGCAAGTCTTCTGGGACTCGTTGCCAAAGATGTGGGATGGACGTACCCGGTGGCCACCTCTGAAACATCCCACAAACAAAAGACGGGAAAGTGCCTTTTCCTCTCCCATCCTTGAGGGCGACTGCTCACGCTGGGTGGCAGGGTTGGTGGGGGTGGCAGTGGTGGTTATTATTATTATTTGGAGTCAGAGTCCTGTGCCACCACACCCAGCTAGTATTTGGATATATTTTTGATGGCCGATTTGAAGTCTTTCCCAGTGTCTCTGGCTGGTCATGAACCCGCAGGTTCAGGCTGTCCATTCACCTCAGCTTCCAAAGGTCTGGGATGGCAGGCTGAGCCCCTGAGCCCAGACTGTGGTTGTGGTGGTGGTGGTTGCTATTATTATTCTGAGTTGCAGTCCTGCTCTGTCATGCAGGGACCTGCTCTTGGCCACTGTGGCCTCCACTGTCTGGGCTCAGGCTATCCCAAGTGGCCAGAAGGACAGGTGTGCACCAACACGCTCAGCTCCTTTTGTAGGATTCTTATAGAGATGGGGTCTTGCCCAGATGCCCAGGCTGGTCTCGTACATGGTGGCTCTGGTCATCCTCTTGCCTTGGCCTTTCAAAGTGCCAGGGTGACAGGCGTGAGCCCTTACACACAGCCTTCGTGCCCCTCCCGGGACCCCACTGTGAGGCCCACTCCCTTCAGATGACCCTGGACAACTGAGAGGGGAGCCAGAGTCACCTGCCAAGTCTGCACCATGGGATCACCTGGTGCAGGGACGTGTCTACACTGGGGCACCCAAACCTTTGCCCACCTCGTTCCCCAGTGTGCACCCACTCACTCCTCCAAGGGGACAACTCATGCAAAGGGAGGGTGTAACTCTCAAACCTTCGGGGAGCTGTACAACTGGGTGAATCTCACCTGTCTCCTTGGCACTTGGGGAGGCCGAGAAGAAAAGATGGCCAGAGCTCAGGAGCTTGAGACCAGGCTGGAAACCATAGCAAGACCTCATCTCAACCCCAAGCAAAACCAAGAAAACCATGGGTGAGGGAAGGCCTCGGTAGGAAGATGACCTCTGGCCTAGAGTTCAAGACCAGGAGGGAAGACCAGGATGTCAACCAAATTGAAAGCCTGTGATTGCAGCAGTTTGGGAGGCCAAGGCCGAGAGGATGGCCTAATTTGGGAGGTTTGAGAGCAGCTTGGGCAATCTAGCAAGGAAAGGAAAGGAAAGAAAGAAATGAAAGAAAGAAAGGAAGAAAGAAGGAAGGAAGGAAGGAAGGAAGGGAAGAAGGAAGAAAAAAGAAAAGAAAGAGAGGAACAAAAGAAAGAAAGAAATCCATTCTCCTGTAAACCTTCTGCCCTCAGTCCTTTCCCCCCACCAATCTCCCAATGGTTCCCCCAATCTTGGCAATGTTATAGTCCCCCAACCTTGGTAACTTACAGCCCCAACACCCCCCCATGGCTGCTCCCACTTTGGTGCAGGAGTTCCTAGGCTCCATGGCCTGGTTCCTGCTGGCTCTCCACTCTGAGGTGAGAAACATGCCCCAGGCAGGCTGACCCTCTGACTTATCAATGAGGACCTTCCACCAAGAAAGGACACATCCCTCACCCAGGGAAATTATTTCCCCCCATTCCCATTTTCCCTTGCTCTACAGTCAGTCGCCTTGGGAAAACATCACACAAAGTTGAGAATTTGTGCACAATTCTGATGTTTTTGGAGACAAGGTCTGGCTCTGTGAACCTGGCTGGGACCCGGAAAGAGGACCGTTTTTCACTGCCAGCCTTATAATCACGTGCTCCTGCGATTCTTCTGCCTCAGCCTCTGGAGTGATTGGAACAATGGGCACCTCGACCCCAGATGCCCTGTTTGGATGGGTACAGAGACAGGGTCTCCCTCTGTGGCCTGGGCTGGGCTTGGGCTCCTAGGGTCCAGCTTTCCTCCCGCCTTGGACTCCCAGAGCACTGGGATTCCAGGCATGGGCCACCACACCAGGCCTTCTGGTTCATTTTCGACAAGGGATTGAGGCCGGGCTCAGGGGCCCAGCCTCATCATCCCAGTGCTTTGGGAGAACGAGGCCAGTGGCCAGTCCGGGAACGCAGGCCATGACCCTCCCAGGCACCTCCACAAGACCTCATCTCTACCATCCATTCCAAAAAAGCTGGGCGTGGTGGCACATGCCTGTCATTCCAGATCCTCAGAAGACTGGACAAAGGCTTGCCAGAGCCTGGTGGGCTGAGTCTGTGGTGGCCGGGAGCGAGCCACCACCCTCCAGCCTGGGCGACAGAGTGAAAATCTGACTAAAAGAAAAAAGGAAAAAGAAAAAAAAAGAAGAGCATTCATTTCTGTATGGCGTTGAGATAATTCTGAACAGACAGAGATCAATTAGGAAGGAGGCCCCAGCCTTGGGACGACACTTCCTATAAGATGGTGGATTGGCAGACAGGCTGTGGTTTTGGGAGGACAAAGTGGGTGAATGCTGGAGACCGGGAGTTCGAGACCAGCCTGGGCCATGTAGCAAGAACTCATCACTCCCTGGAATGCAAACAATGGAGTCACGTGTGGTGGCACATGCGTTCTTGGCTACACAGGATGTGCTGGCCTCCATCCTGAAGCATTCGTTTGCATCATCCCCGCCAACAGAATGTGCAAGCCCAGCCCGGGCACCATGGCTCATGGCCGTCAGATCAAAACCCTGGGTTGCTGAGGTGGGAGGCTGCCTGAGCACAGGGATCGGAGACCAGCCTGGGTGACATGGCCAGACTTCATCTCGGCGAGAAGTCCCAAAATTGAGTAAGGCATGGTGGCACCCAGAAACCCGGCTGTTTGAGTGCTGAGGAGGGAGGACCGCCTGAGTCCCGCAGGTCGAGGCCCTGGGAGCCACGCAAGTGCTGCTGTGCCCCAGTCCAGCCAACAGTGATTCTGGCGACAAAAAAGATGCCTCCCACGTGGGTCACAATGGATGTCCATGGCTCCCCAGAGAAAGCTTCGCATGGGTGGGAGACGATGGAGTGATCATCAGAGGAAGGAATCCTCTTCTGGCCTGTAGGTGGCAGACTGGGTGATCGAAAACTGGGCTGGCGCGGTGTTGCCAGACCACCTTGATTGCTCTGTGACCAACGACCACCCTAACTCACGGCCTGTTCTGTGAGTTCACAAGCATCTTTGCCATGGGGCACGAGTGTGGAGGGTAGTGGCATGCCTTCTAGGATGCATGGCTGAAGGCACAGGATGGGCGTGCCAGGGAGCCAGCTTTGAAACCTCTTGCAAACGACAGTTGGGGAAGTGCCTTTTCCTCTCCCATCCCTGAGTCTGACTCCTTGTGCTGGGTAGCAGGGGTGTTGGTGGTGGTGGTGGTGGTGATTATTATTATTAGGAGTTGGAATCTCACCCTGTCACCCAGACTGAGCACAGCAGCAGGCTCACAGCCACTGCGTACTCCACCTGCCAGGCTCTGGTGATCCATCCATCTTGGCCTCACGAGTGGCTGTAACCACAGGCCTGCACCATCACACCCAGCTAATATTTGGATTTATTTTTGATGGTCAAGATAAAGTCTCGCCCAGTGTCCCAGGCTGGTCTTGAACCTGCAGGCTCAGGCAGTCGACTCGCCTTGGCCTTCAAAGGGCCGAGATGCCAAGTTGAGACCCTGACCATGGCCTGTGATTGTCATGGTGGTCTTTGGTATTATTATACTAAGTCAGAGACCTGCTCTGTCACCCAGATCAGAGCACAGAGGCCTGTTCTCAGACACCACGGTCTCTCCTGGCTGGACTCTGGCCATTCTCCTGCTGCATCCTCCCGAGTGGCCAGAAATAAAGATGTGCGCCACCATGCTCAAATTATTTTGTTGGTTTCATGTAGAGACAAGGTCACATCAAGATGCTCGGGCAGGTCTCGAACCCAGGGGCTCAGGCCATCCTCTTGCCTTGACCTACCAGTGTGCCAGGATGACAGGAGTGAGCCCCAACGTCCATCCTCCACACCACTCTCAGGGTCCCACCACAAGGCCTACTCCCTTCTGACAATCTGGGACCCAGAAAGAGTGGCCAGAATCACCTGCCACGTCCATAATGGGAGGAGCATCTGGAGCATAGGTGTGTCTCTGTCAGGGCACCCACCACTTCTCCCACCTTGTTCCCCAGTGTGAACCTGCACACTCTTCCCAGGGGCCACTTTGGGGAAAGGGATAGAGTGTCTCTCAAACCTTCGGGGGATCAGGGATGGCTGGGCAGCTCATAACTGTCTCATTGACACTTGAGGAGGCCAAGAGGGGAAGATGGCCGGAGGCCAGGAACTCGAGACCAGGCTATACACCAAGTCCAGCTCCGACCTCGACCCCAAGCAAAACCCAGAAAACCTTGGGTGAGGGCAGGCCTCAGTGGGAGGACTGCCTCAGGCCCAGAGTTCATGACCAAGAAGGAAGACGAGGATGTTGAGCAATTGGAAAACCTGTGGTCACAGCAGTTTTGGAGACCCAGGCCAAAAGGATGGCCGAGATGGGCAGTTTGAGAGCAGCCTGGGCAACCAAGTGAGGAAAGAAAAGAAAGTAGAAAAAAAAGAAAGAAAGAATGAATGAAAGAAAGAAAGAAAAAGAAAGAAAGAAAGAAAGAAAGAAAGAAAGAAAGAAAGAAAGAAATTCTCCTGCAAACATTCTGCCCTCTGTTCTTCCCTTCCTCCCCACTCAAATGTGAGAGTCCCACAAGCTGGGCACCTTCCAGCCCATACACACCCAATGGCTGAACCTGTTTTGTTGTGAGTGTTCCTGAGGCTCCCTGGCTGTGTATGTGACAACTCTCTTCTACAAGGTGAGAAATGTGCCCCAGGCAGGCCAAAACTCTGACTCAGCAACAAAGACCTTCTGGCAAGAAAGGCTGGTTACAAATCCCTCACCTGGGGAAAATTTGTCCCCCCAGTCCCATTTTCTCTGGCTCTAAAGCCAGTCGCCCTGTAAACACACCATGGGCATTTGAGAATCTGTGCATGATTCTGATGTTTTTGGAGACAGAGTCTGGCTCTGTGGTCCATGTTGGGACACAGAGACATGACCGTTGTTCACTGTCAGCTTTGAAATCACAGGCTACAATGATCCTCCCACCTCAGCCTCTGGAGTGGCTGGGAAGATGAGCACCTAGACTCAAGACCCTCTGTTTGTATGGGTATGGCAACTGGGTCTCCCTGTGTGGCCCGGGCTGGCCTTGAGCTCCTGCTCTTCAGCCAACCTCCCAGTTTGGCCTTCCAGAGTGCTAGGATTCCAGGCTTGGGACACCATGCTAGGCCTTCTGGTTCTTTTTCAATGAAGGATGGAGGCCGGGCTCTGGGGTTCAGCCTCATCATCCTGGGCCAAGGCTAGCAGCCAGCCAGAGGTCATGTTGAGACCCACCTGGGCACCTTGGTGAGACTTCCTCTCTACCCTCATCCCAAATGAGTCTGGTGTGGTGGTGCATGCCTGTCATTCCGACACATTGGAAGTCTGGGGAAAGGCTCGCTGGAGCCCAGTGGGCCAATGTTGCAGTGGCCAGAGCCAGTCACCACCCTCCAGCCTGGGTGACGAACTCAGATTCCAACTAAAAGAAAAAAAGGAAAAAAGGAAAAATAAGTAAAGCATCCATTTGTGTATGGAGTTGGGATCATCATGAACAGACAGAAATCATTTGGGAAGGAGGTCACAGCCTTGGACCTAGAGTTCCCAAAAGGTGGTGGATCAGCAGACAATCATGTTTGACTTTGAGAGCCCAAGTGTTCAAGAACAGCCAGGGTCATGTAGCAAGACCTCATTGCTCACCGGAATGCAAACACTGGTGTAACAAATGATGGTGCCCTTGGTCCTGGCTACATGGGATGCGGTGACCTCCATCCTGGGATGATCATTTGCATCACCCCTACCGACAGAACGTGCGAGTCCAGGCCAGGCACCAGGACTCACAGCCATCAGCCCCATGCCCTGGGAAGCGGAGGTGGGAGGCTGCCTGAGCTCAGGAGTCAGAGATCAGCCTGGGCAACATGGTCAGACCTCATCTCAGTGAGTGGTTCCCAAAATGGAATCAGACCTTTTGGCCCCCGTAGTTCCAGCTGCTTGGGGGCCGAGGTGGGAGGACAGCCTGAACCCCATAGGTTGAGTCCCCTGGAGCCAAGTTTGAGCTGCCACACACGAGTCCAGCTGACAGAGACCCTGGTGACAAAAAAGATGCCTCTCACGTGCGTCACGTTGGGCGTCCATAGCTCCCCAGGGAAAGGTCCACTTGGGCGGGTGACAATGGAGTGACCAGGAGAAGAAACCCTACCCCAGTCCGAGGGTGGCAGACAGGGCAACTGGAACCTGGGCTGGCTGCTACGCTGCTGGACCACCTTGACCGCTCTGTGCCTGATGGCTGCCCTAGCTCAGGGTCATCTGTTCCATGAGCTCACACACGTCTTGGTTGGGTGGCAGGAGTGGGGAAGTTGGAGGCATGCCTCCTGGGGAGCATGACTGAAGGCGTGAGATGGTCATGCCCAGTGGCCACCTTTGACACCTCCTGTGAAGGTCAGACTGGAAAGTGCCTTTTCCTCTTCCAGTTCTCACTCTGGGTGGCAGGGTTGGTCGTGGTGGTGGTGCTGGTGATCATTATTATTTTGAGTCAGAATCCTGACTGTCACACAGGCCAGAGGTCGTGGTGGTGGTGCTGGTGATCATTATTATTTTGAGTCAGAATCCTGACTGTCACACAGGCCAGAGGGCAGGAGCATGCTCACGGCCACTGCGGACTCCACCTGCCTAGCTAAGGTGATCCTCCTGCCTCAGTTCCCCAAGTGACTGGAACCACAGGCCTGAGCCACCATGCCTGGCCAATCTTTTGATTTATTTTTTATGACCTAGATGAGGCCTCACCCCATGTCCCAGGATGGTGTTGAACCCACAGTCTCAGGTCCTCCACTCTTCTAGGCCTCCGAAGTGCCAGGATGCCTGGCTGAGCCCCTGAGCCCGGACTGTGGTTGTGGTGGTGCTGGTGGTTGGTATTATATGAGTCTGTGTCCTGCTCTGTCACCCAGGCCAGAACGTAGGGTCCCACTCTCAGTCACTGCGGCCTCCACTGTCTGGGATCCAGCAATACTCCAGTTGTGGCCTACTGAGTTGCCGGAATGACAGGCATGTGCCACCATGCTTCCCTCTTTTTTTGGCTTCTTGTAGTGACAAGGTCTCGCCAAGGTGCCTGGGCTTGTCTTGAACTCGGGGACACAGGCCGTCCTCTCACCTTTGCCTCCCAGTGCACCAGCCTCCACAGCCCTTTTGGGGCCTCACCATGATGCCCACTCCCTTCTGATGACCCGGGACCCCAGAGAGGGCAGCCAGAATCGACAGTGAGCCCACCCCACAGGGAGCGTGTGGCACAGGGGCGTGTCTCAGCCAGGCTGCCCACCCCCCCACCTGCCTTTTTCCCTAGGGTGGACACATTCGCTCCTCCCAGGGGCAGCCTCAGGGAAAGGGAAGGCATTACTCCCAAACATTTGGCACCCGTGGTGGCCAAGACGGGAAGATGGCTGGAGCCTGGGTGCTTGAGACCAAGCTGGACACCATAGCAAGCTTGCTACGACTCCAAGCAAACCCAGAAAACCTTGGGTGAAGGCAGGATTTGGCAGGAGGCTCTCGTCTGGCCCAGAGCCCTAAGACCAGGCAGAAAGACCAGGATATTGACCAAATGGAAACCCTGTGATTGCAGCATTTTGCGAGGCCCCAACCAAGAGGATGGCCCTAGTTGGGCAGTTTGAGAGCAGCCTGGGCAACCTAGTGAGTAAAGAAAAGAAAAGAAAGAAAGAAAGAAAGAAAGAAAGAAAGAAAGAAAGAAAGAAACAAAGAAAGAAACAAAGAAAGAAATACATTCTAGTACAAACCTTCTGTCCTCAGTACTTCCCCCCTTGCCTGCCCACATGTTAGGATCTCCCAAGCTTGGCACCTTCCAGCCCTAACTCCCCCAATGGCTTCTGCCGCTTTGGTGTAGGGGTTACTGAGGCTCCCTGACCGAGTTCCTGCTGGCTCTTCTCTCCGAGGTGAGAAATGTGCCACAGGCAGGCCCACCCTCAGACTCAGAAATGAGGACCTTCTGCCTAGAAAGACCAGGGACACAGCCCTCACCCAAGGAAACCTCTGTCCCCTGAATCCCATTTTTCCTGGCTCTAAAGCCAGTCGACCTGTGAACACACCATCCGCACTTGAGAATCTGTGTACTATTCTGATGTTTTTGTAGACAGGGTCTGGCTCTGTGACCCAGGTTGGGGTCCATGGACACAACCATCATTCACCACCAATCTCAAAATCACAGACTCCGTCGATCCTCCCACCTCAGCCAATGGAGAGACCAGGATGATGGGCACCTCGGTCCCAGACCTCTGTTTGGATGGGTGTGGAAATGGGGTCTCTCTGTGTTACCCGAGATGGTCTTGGGCTCCTGGATTACAGCCATCCTGCCGCCTCAGTCACCCAGAGCGCTGGGATACCATGCGTGGGTCATTGCACCAGGACTTCTGGTTCTTTTTGATGAAGAATCAAGGACAGGCTCAGGGATTCAGCCTCATCATCCCATGCCCGGTGGTCAAGACATGCCCGGGCACCTTGGCAAGATCTTTTCTCTACCCTCCATCCCAAATGAGCCGGGGGTGGTGGTGCACACCTGTCATTGTGGCTTCTCAGAAGGCCTGAGAAAATCTAGATGGAGTGCAGCAGGATGACGCTGTGGTGGCCGGGAGCGAGTCACCACCCTTCAGCCTGGGCGATGGACTGAGACTCCAACTCAAAGAAAAGAAGAAAAAAAGAAAAAAAAGAAGAGCAGCCATTTGTGTTTGGAGTTGGGATCATCGTGAACAGACAGAGATTATTTGGAAAGAGGCCCAGCCTTGGGCCTAGAGTTCATGAAAGATGGTGGATCAGCAGAAAATCAGGCTGTGGATTTGGAAGTTTGAGTTGGGTAATCTCTGGAGCCCAGGCGTTCTAGCCCAGCCTGGGCCATGTAGCGAGAACTTGTCACTCCCTGGAATGCAAACACTGGAGTTAGCCATGGTGGCACCCGTGGTCCCAACTACAGAGGATGCAGTGGCCTCAGTCCTGGGGCGTTCCTTTGTGATGCCCCTGCCAACAGAACATGCGAGACCAGGCCAGACACCATGGTTCACGTCCATCAGCTCCATGCCCTGGGTGGCCAAGGTGGGAGGCTACCTGAGCCCAGGTGTCAAAGACCAGCCCAGGAATGTGGCCATTCCTTGTCTCCACGAGTGTCCCCAAAGTCGAGGCAGGCATTGTGTCCCCCGGAGTCCCAGCTGCTCAGGTCCCAATGTGGAAGGACCACCTAAGTCCTCCAGGTCGAGTTTCTGGGAGCTACGATTATGCCTCCAGGCCCCAGTCCGGCTGACAGAGACTCCAGCAACAAATAAGACACCTCCCACGTGCATCACAATAGGTGTCCACAGCTTCCCAGGCAAAGGTCCTCGTGGGTGGGGGATGATGGAGTGATCTGGACAAGAAGGGGCTGTTCCCAAGCGTGCAGGTGCAGACAGGATGACTGGAATCTGGACTGGCCGTGTCATTGCCACACCGCCTTAATTGCTCTGTTCCTGACAGCCGCTCTAGCTTGGGGCCATCTGTTCTGTGAGCTCACACACGTCTTTGCTGTGGGGTACGTGTGTGGAGGATGAAGACAGGTCTTCTGAGGCACGTGGCAGAAGTTGCGGGTTGGACATGACCATTGGCCACCTTTGAAACCTCCATGAACAACGAGATAGAAAGTGCCTTCTCCTTTCCCATCCTTGAGGGTGACTCCTCATGCTGGATGGCAGAAGTGCTGGTGGTGGTCGTGGTGATTATTATTATTTGGAGTCCAAATACCACTCTGTCACCCAGTCTGGAGTTCAGGGTCACGCTCATGGCCACCGCAGAATACACTTGCCGGGCTCAGGTGATCCTCCTGCCTTGGACTTCCGAGTGGCTGGAAACACAGGCCTCCGCCACTGGGCCCAGATAATGTTTGGATTTATTTTTGATGGCCGAGATGATGTATTACCCCATGTCTCGGGCTGTTGTCAAACCCTGAGGCTCAGGCAGTCCACTCGTCTGGGGTCCCGAAGGACAGGAATGCCAGGCTGAGCTCCTGAGCCTAGCCTGGGGTCGTGGTGATGGTGGTGGTGGTTGGTGTTATTATTCTGAGTCGAAGTCCCACTCTGTAAGCCAGGATGAAGCACAGATTCTCACTCTCAGCCACAGTGACCTCCACCTGCTGATCTCCAGTGATACTCCTGCCGTGGTCTCCGGAGTGGTCAGAACAACAGACGTGCATCACCACTCTCATCTCATTTGTTTGGCTTTTTGTAGAGATGAGGTCTCGCCAAGGTGCCCGGGCTGGTCTTCAAACCAGGGGCTCTGGCCATCCTCCTACCTTGGTCTCCAAGAGCCCAGAGATGACAAGTGTGAGCCCCCAGGCCCAGCCTCCACAATACTCTGGGGCTTCACTGCAAGCATGGCTCCCTTCTGAAGTTCCACAATCCCAGAGTGTGCAACAGGTGTCATCCGATGAGCCCTCCCCATGGAGAGTGCCTAGAGCAGGGGTATGTGTCTGCCAGGTCACCTTCATCTCTGCCCGCCTCGTGTCCAGTGTGGACCCGCTTGATCCTCCCAGGGGCCTCCTTGGGGAAAGGGATTACATTACTCTCAAAACCTTGAGTAGCAGGAATGGCTGGGTACCTCATGCCTGTCTCACAGGCACTCGGGTAGGCCAAGCCTGGAAGATGGCTGGAGTCTGGGAGTTCAAGACCAGGCTGGACACCACAGCAAGCCCCCACCTCGAACCCAAGAAAAACCCCAAAAACCTTGCTGAGGGCTGTCCTTGGTGGGAAGATCACCTCTGGCCCAGAATTAAAGACCAGTCAGGAAGACAAGGATGTCGACCAAATGGAAAGCCTGTGATTGCAGCAATTTGGGAGCCCCAGACCAAGAGGATGGCCCAATTTGGGCTCTTTGAGAGCAGACTGTGCAACCTAGTGTGGAAAGAAAAGAATGGAAGAAAGAAAGAAACAAAGAAAGAAAGAAACTAAAGAAAGAAAGAAATCCATTTTCCTGCAAACCTTCTGCCCTCAGTCCTTCATCCCTGCCCCACCCATATGTGAGGTTCTGCCAGCTCAGCACTTTCCAGCCCCAAACCCCCCAATACCTGCCCCCACTTTGGTGCGGTATTTCCCGAGGCTCCCTGGCCAGGCTCCTGCTGACTCTCCTCTTCTAGGTGAGTTATGTGCCCCAGGCAGGCCGACTCTCCGATACTTTCCACCAAGAAAGGCCAGGGACACACCCCTCACCCAGGGACATTTCTTTACCCCAATTCCTTGTTTGTATGGGTGCAGAGATGAGATCTCCCTACGTGGCTCGAGCTGGCCTTGGGCTCATGGACTCCAGCCATCCTCCCACCTAGGTCTCACAGAGCCCTGGTTGATCAGGTTGGGCCACCGCTCCATGTCTTCTGGTTTGTTTTCAATGAAGGATTGTGGCCGAGCTCAAGGGTTTAGCCTCATCTTCCCAGTGTTTTGGGAGGCCGAGGCCAGTGGCTGGTCCTAGCCTCCACACCACAACCTACCCAGGAATGTTGTTGAGACCTCGTCTCTACCCTCTATCCCAATTGAGCTGGGCTTGGGAATGGGCACCTATCATTCTTGCTCCTTGGAAGGTCAGGGAAAGGCTCGCCAGAACCTGGAGGGCTGAGGCTGTGGTGGCTGGGAGAGAGCTATGGCCCTCCATACTGGGTGATGGATTAAGACTCCAATTCAAAGAAAAAAAGGAAAAAAAAAGGATAAAGAGAGCATTCATTTATGGATGGAGTTGGGATCATCATGAACAGACAGAGATCATTTGGGAAGGAGACCCCAGTCTTTGTCCTATAGTTCCCAAAAGACTATGGATTGGCAGACAATCTAGTTGTAGATTTGGGAGGCTGAGTCGGGGGACCGCTGGAGACCAGAAGTTCTTGACCATCCTGGGCCATGTAGAGAGACCTTGTCGCTCCCCAGAATGCAAACAATGGAGTCATGCATGGTGGCACCCACAGTCCTGGCTACACGGGATGTGGTGGCTTCTATCCTGTGGTGATCCTTTGCACTGCATCATCCTTTGCATGTGAGTCCAGAACAGGCACCATGGCTCACAGCATTCAGCTCTGTACCCATGGAGGCCAAGTAAGGAGGCTGCCTGAGCCCAGGTGTCAGAGACGAACCTGGTGACATGGCCAGACCTTGTCTCAGTGTGAGGTCCCCAAAATCGAGTCAGACTTGGTGGCCCATGGAGTCCTGGCTGCTTGGGGGCCAAACTGGAGGAATGCCTTAGCCCTGCAGGTCAAGGCCTGGGGAGCCATGATCATACTGCCATACTCTAGCCTGGCCAATGGAGACTCTGGTGATGAAAAAGACACCTCTCACATGCATCACGATGGGGGTCGATGGCTCCCCAGGGAAGGGTCCACATGGCTGGGGCACAATGGAGTGATCTGGAGATGTAACTGGTAACATCTAAAAAAAATTGGCTTCTTATCCTTATTTAGTGACTTTGCTTGTAACTAAAGGAAGACAAAGAAGTGTTGAATGTTTGGACAAGATGTGCATAATATAATTGTTCCTTATGATAAGTTTCAATTTCAAACTTTGTTTCAAACTAGTGACAATTGTCAAATAACATTACAACTAATTATAGGGGAACTGCCTTATTTTATGCACATGTCAAACATGTTATTAACAATAATTTTTCCTATGAAGGACACTCTTTCTCACCTCCCATTTGTTTTTATAATAATTCAGCCTTTAATAATTATGATGCTTCTTCTTTAATGTCTTCTCTCAAGTTTTTAACCACTGACAGTCCAACTCAGAGCAATTATAGAGAATTGATGGATCAAAATACTAATATCTGGAGGAGTTGATCCCAGTTTATCCACAAGAACTTTGCCACCATCTAATATACCTATCTGCTCTCCTAATAATACTGAGAAGGACTGGATACTCATCCAGCAAGACCCTGGGTATCCAAAGTGAAGAGAGTGTGTTTATGGATCTAAAGTGGACTATTCCATACCTGGTGAAAAATTATCTGTGACTGGGGACTTAATCTACAACCCTACACTACAAGGCTAAATAAGGAAAATCCCATCCCCACTAGGTGGCATATTAATGGATGTGTACCCCTGATATCAACAACTACTATGGGGAATAGACAAAATGTTCAACCTTACTTATGGAGGGCCCTTGCTGCCCTGAAACACAGGTTTCTACCCCAACCACGTGGGGGATTTCATTACTATAAAATAAGAACTTGCATACAATTCCCTTACGTTTTTCTTGTATGGAATGAATATCACACTGTAAAAATTAATCAATGCAATGATGTGTATTCAATTGTTTAACTGATGCTTATTATCAAGGTTTTTTCATTCTTAAACAGCTTCCATACTTAATCGTTCCAGTACAATTGTCAGCTTGCTGGTATGATGAATATGGTCTACAAACATTGTATGAGGTTAATTCCCTGCTGGAGAGACAAAAGAGATTTTTGGCTACTTTAATTTTATGTATTACAGCTTTAATTGCTATTGCTACTTCAGTTACAGTATGAGCAGTGGCTCTAACTAAAGAAGTCCATGCAGCCACGTTTGCTGACCAGCTGTCTAGAAATGTTTCCATAGCTTAAACTACTCAGGAAATTATCTATCAGAAGCTAGAGAGCAAGGTTAATGCTTTGGAGGAAGCAGTTTTGGCAGTAGGACAAGAAATTGTGACCTTAAAAATAAAATTGGCTCTCCGTTTTCATTCTGAGTTTAAATGGATTTGCCTCACTCCTTTGGAGGTAAATGAGTCTGTTCATGCCTGGGTCAAAGTAAAAAATCATATTCTTGGAATTTGGAACCATTCGGATCTGAGCATAGACCTAACTAAATTACATCAAGAAATTCATCACATGGAGATTGCTGAAAAGCAATTCTGGTCCACTGAATTGGCTAGTTCTATATTTAATAATTTTTCATCATTTGTTAACCAAAAATCACTGATATCTATACTCATCAATGTGGGCATTTGCGGAGCAGTGATTCTTTTGTTGCTGTGTTTACTCCCAATCATCTTCAGAGTGTTAAAGAAGAGTATACCTCAGCTCAATACGGAGTTTCATGGTTTTGTGCTAAAAAATAAAAAAGGGGGAGATGTTGAGAGCTGGCCATGAAGGACCACTGAGCATTAGGGATTAGGGAGGGCCATTGACCCCGAGACTACTATGATGTGTTAGGTAGCTGCTGACCCCATTACCTCTCCCTTTTCTTGGCACTACAGCCTCCTGTTAGCTCAAGCATAAAAACTTCGAAACTAGTATGAACACAAGCTAACATTAAAAACTCATTGTTCCCATTTCCCTTTGACTGTGGTTTTGGCTTCCATACAGGTACTGGTTCAAGCCAGGACCACATCAAAGAGCCCTAGTGCTGAGAGTTCAACATGACTTCTGGACAGGGCCACATTATGCAAGAACTGGCTTTAGTCATTTTGTTTAAGTTCCATTGTATGTGCTAGGATTAAGTTTAGGAATTGATTGTTTATTATTAGGAAAGTTAGTAATAGGTAAAGTGTATGGAATAAAATAAAATATAGATTAATATTGATACAGTGGTATAATATTTTTAGAAGTTGTACTAGTACTTCTGAGGGACATTTGCCAAGCATTTGAATTTCTTCTTCCTCATGCCTGAAGAAACATCTGGTGGGGGAGGGATGCCCCCATGCACCTGGCTTTGTGTTCACATAAAAGATTTCCTCCTACTTATGCATCCAAAGGTTTTTATTCATTTTGTACACAGTTTGGCATCTCTCATTCTACAGGAATTCCGTATAATCCTCATAGTCAAGCTGTAGTCGAGAGAGCCCTTCAAATGTTAAAAACTCAAATAATTAAATTGCAGGAAGGGGAATTCGAAGATAGTTTTCCCCATCATATCGTAGATCATGCCATGTTTGTAGATAATTATCTCAGTTTGGACTCTCAAGTAATTCAGCTATGATAAGACATTGGAGTCCTGAGAATACTGTTGAACCAATATTAAAACGGAAATATCTACTTATTGGTCAATGGTAGGGATATGCTTGTATTTTTCCCCAGGACTTGCCATTAACTTTTTGGGTACAGGATCATCTAATTAGACATGTCCAGCCCCCCACCCACGTCATGGTACAGCCAGACGAGACATAAATAACACCATCAGTCTGAGTCAGATGCAGGTGATGAAGAGAAGGTGTTGGTGCCAAAGCTGAAATGTTTCACCATTCAACAACCACTTCCACCTCCACCAAGTTGATCAAAGACATCTCCTCCTTTGTCATATTCCACTCCTCAACCCAGATGTTACTGTTGAGCTTTTTCTACTAGACAGTGAAGACTGCCTACATGGGGGCAAATCAAGGTGCTCACCCACGACACCGAGGATCTGGTTTGCTCTCAAAACACTTCTCTCACTCCCTCTAATGTTTTGTTGCTTTGCTGGCTATTATATCCTGCCAGGAGGGTTGTATTTAATCGGAAAAATCTTATTTTGCTTATATCCCAAACCCTCCAGTGTTCAAACCTTTTACATGGGATGCTGAGATTATTTCTGTTTTTACTAATCATTCCTCTTTATTAAGAGGCTCCACTCTTTTTTCATCACAAGTCAAAACTGTTATTAATCATAATTTTTTCTTTTTCAACTGTTCTAGTTATCCTCCAATACGTTTTAGTTTACCTAAAAAATGAGAATGCTCCCTTAATATTTCAGCTTGTGTATACTCCCGTATAAAAGCTATGGTAACTGATAGCCCCTCTTATCTTCCCAGAATGGCAAATGACAAGAAAATTGGTTTCTTAAGTTACTGATGCTTTCGGACTCTGATCTTATACTATCAACCAGGGCTTGGGAGGACCACCTGAGCTCTACAGGTCAAGGTCCCAGAAGCCAAGAACTTGCCACCATGCCTCAGGCTGGCTGATGGAGAGTCCAACGATAAAAATGAAACTTACCATGTGCATCATAACGGGTGTGTACCACTCCTCAGGGAAAGGTCAGCTCAGGTAGGGGACAATGGAGTGATCGGGAGAGGAAGGAGCCCTCCCTCCACCCTAATGTGGCAGACTGGGCGACTGTAACGTGGGTTGGACGTGGCATTGCCTGACAGCCTTGGTTTGCTGCCCGACGGCCACCCTAACTCAGAACCATCTGTTCCATGAGCTCACACGTGTCTTTCCCAAGGACAACAAGTGTGGAGGGTGGAGGCCGTCCTTCTGAGACACGTGGCCCAAGGCACAGGATGGACGTGCCCAGTGGCCACCTTTGAAACATCCCGCAAATGACAGGTGGGAAAGTGTCTTTTCCTCTCCCATCCCTGAGGGTGACACCTCATGCTGGGTGGCAGGGGTTGGTGTTGGTGGTGGCAGTGGTGCTTATTATTAGGAATCAGAATCCCAGTATGTCACCCATGCCAGAGTGCAGGGGCATGCTCACAGACACCATGGACTCCATCTGTGGGACTCAGGCAATCCTCACTCCTCAGCCCCCTGAGAGGCTAAAACCACAGGCCTGTGCCACCACGCCCAGCTAATGTTTGGATTTATTTATGATGGCCAAGTTGAGGTCTCACCCTGTGTCCCAGACTGGTGTCAATCCTGCAAGCTCAGGCCATCCACTCACCTGTGACTTCGAAGGGCTGCAATGCCAGGCTGAGCCCCTTAGACCGGCCTGTGTTTGTGGTTGTGGTCATGGTTACTATTATTAATCTGAGTTGGAGTCCCCCTGTTGCACAGCCCTGAGAACAGGGGACAGCTCTCAGCCACTGTGGCTTCCACCAACTGGGCTCTGGTGATCTTCCCGCCACAGCCTCCTGAATGACCGTAATGAAAAGTATGTGCCACCAAGCTCGGCTCATTTTTTTTGGCTACTTTTAGAGTTGAGGTCTGCACAAGGTGCCTGGACTGGTCTCCAACAAGGCGGCTCAGGACATCCTCTTACCTCGACGTCTCAGAGCGCTGAAAGGACAGGCATGAGCACCTGTGCTGAGCCTTCATACCCCTCTCAGGACCCCACCATGAGGTCCACTCCATTCTGATGACCTGGGACTCCGGAGAGGGTGGCTGGAATAGCCCATCATGCCCTCCCCATGGTGAGATCCTGGAGGATCAACATGTCTCTGCTGGGGTGCCCATCCTCCTACTGTCTTTTTCCCTAGTATGGACCTACTAGTTCCTCTCAGGGGGCACCTTGGGGAAAGGGAGGGCATGACTATCAAACATTCAGGGGAGTGGGGATGGCTGGACAACTCACGCCTCTCTCCTCAGCACTCAGGAAGGCCGAGACAGGAAGAGGGCTGGAGCCCAGGAGATCCAGACCAGGCTGGACACCAGAGCAAGCCCCCACCTCAACCCCAATGAAAACCCTGAAACCTTGGTTGAAGGCATACCTCGGCGGGAGGATCACCTCCGACGAGAGTTCAAGACCAGGCAGGAGACCAGGATGTCAATCAAATGGAAAGCCTTTGAACAAAACAGTTTGGGAGTCCCAGGCCGAGTGGATGACTCAATTCAGGTGGTTTGAGAGCAGCTTGGTCAACCTAGTGAGGAAAGAAAAGAAAGAAAGAAAGAAAGAAAGAACGAAAGAAAGAGACGAAAAGAAAGAAAGGATGAAAAGAAAGAAGGAAAGAAATTCATTCTCCTGTAAACATTCTGTCCTCAGTCCTTGCCACCCCCTACATGGGAAGGTTCCCCAAGCATGACACCTTTCAATCCCAAGCCCTCCCACATGGCTACCCTCTCTATGGTGTGAGAGTTCCCAGGTTTGCCTGTCCGGCCTGCTGGCTCTCGTCTCTGAGGTATGAAATGTGCCTCAGGCAGGCCGATCCTCCCTCTCAGCAAAAAAGTTGTTCTGACAAGACCAGGGACAAATTCCTCACTGGGGACAATACTTCCCCTCCAATCCCATTTTTCCTGGCTCTAAAGCCAGTCTCCCTGTGAACACACCATGCACAGTTGAGAATCTGTGTATGATTCTCATGTTTTTGAAGACAGGGTCTGGTTCGGTGATCTGGGCTAGGGTCCAGCCATCATCCACCACTTGCCTTGAAATCATGGGTTCCTGTGATCCTCCTGTCTCAGCCTGCAGAGTGGCCAGGATTACGAGCACCTTGTCCTTAGACCCATATTTGGTTTGCAGGGGTCCTGCCACTGCAGGGATCGGAGTTCTCTGGTGGTGTGATGGTGTGAGCAATTTAAACTGGAGGGATAGATATAAAGAGAAAGAAAGGGGGGAGAAAGAAAGAGACTGGACTCCTGCTCAGGTGACCAGAAGCTGTTTAATGGGTGTAATCTCAGGGCTTTTATCCCCAAACTCTGCAAAATTATCATCACGGGAACTCCTGCTGCTATGGCTACACAAAAGGTGGCATGTGCCTTTCACATGAACAGGTTCAGGTGCAAACAGGACACCCCCCACTCTCAAGTAGATGTATATTTCAAACATAAGAAAAAACATGAAGTTCTCATCCAGTTTCTATGTACCCTTAATTGTTTATAGCTACATACCATTGTTCAATACTTACACCTGAAACCAACATAATGATATATTGCCTTTTACTATTCTATGCTAATTCAAACTGGTTTCTATAAAACAGTTGGTGCTATAGTTACTCTCTCCTAGCACCAGCTGGCCTAAAACAAACTTCACTAGCCACCCTAAATCAAACTGAACTAACTACACTTCTATAATAAAATGGTTACTAAAATTTTCTTAATTTATATAAACTATTTTCTCAAACCTATATCTATAAATTTCTAAACGTCACATCAAGAGAACCTGCGACCTGCACTAAGGCTCCTCAATGTGATTCAAAGTCAAACTTAAATTGTGATAAAGCAAAAGACCATAAGCCATGGAGAATGGGAACAATAGAATCCTAGGTTTAGCTGTGTACATTCTGTTTTCAGAGTTTTCTGTTAGAGTCAGCTGAAGCTTTTCTTGGTAGTTTGTGCCAAATGGAAAAGGAGGGAGGGAATGTGTCAACAGCTCCTGAACACATCTTAGTGTTCTCGGGTCTATGCCCCTTCCTGATCCCTAATGCTCAGTGGGCCTCCATGGCCAGCTCTCATCTCCCCTTTTATTTTTTAGCACGAAACCATGAAACTCCATATTGAGCTGAGATATACTCTTTTTTAACACTCTGAAAATGATTGGAAGTAGACACAGCAATAAAAGAAACACTGTTCCAATAATTCCCACATTAATGAATATAGACTAACAATTTTTGATCAATAAATGAAAAAAAATTGTGAAATATAGAACTGGCCAATTCGGTAGACCGGGATTGCTTTTCAGCAACCGTTATGTCTTGAATTTCCTGATGCAATTTAGTAAGGTAAATGCTCATGTCCGAATTATCCCAAATCCCAAGAATATGATTTTTAAATTTGTCCCATGTGTGGACAGATATATTTACCTCTAAAGGAGTGAGGCAAATCCATTTACACTCAGAGTAACGTGGAAGAGCCAACCTAATTTTTAAAGTCACAAGTTCTTGTCCTATAGCTAGAACTGCTTCTTCCAAAGCATTAACTTTGCTCTCTAGCATGTGATCAATAATCTCTTGGGTAGCTAAGGCTATAGAAACATTCTTAGATAACTGATCAGTGAAGGTAGCTGTGGGGACCCCCTGAGCTAAAGCCACAACTGAAACTGCTACCAAAGTAGCTACAGATATTAGGGCTGTAATTCCCAAGACTGTAGTAGGCGAGACACTTTTTTGTCTTTTCTTCAGAAGAGAATTGACTTCATACAACGTTTGTAGACCATACTCATCATACTAGTGAGATTACAGTTGTGCTGGAACTATTAAATAGGGAGGTTGTTTTAAGATTACAAATCTCTTATAAAAGGCATCAGTTAAACAATTAGTTAAAAGAAATCCCACACAAGACACCTTATAAACATTATTGTGATAGTCAATTGCAACAGTTTTGTATCCATCCCATACAAGAAAAACATAAGAGGATTGTAGGCAGGCTCTTATTTTGTAGGTATGAACTCCCCGACATGGCCGGGTTAAAACAACTGGTTTCAGGGCAGCAAGGGCCCTCCATAAGTAAGGTTGAACAATTTGTTTATTTCCAATAGTAGTTTTTAATACCAGGGGTACCCATCTATTAATATGCTGCCTAGGAGGGGATGGAGTGGAAGTAGTAGAGTAGGGTTGCAAATTAAGACCCTAGTCACTAATAGATAATCTTTCACCATATATGGAGTTGTCCACTTTAGATTCATAAACGCACTCTCTCCATTTTGGATACCCAGTGTCTCATTGGATGAGTGACCAGTCCTTCTCGGTATTGTTAAGAGAGCAAATGGGTATGTCAGATGGGGCGAAGTTCTTGTGACACGACGGGGGTCAGTTCCTCCAGGCATTAACATTTTCATTTGCCAATCTTCTCTATTATTGCTTTGGGTAGGACTATTAGTGATTAAAGACTTTAAAATAGACATTAAGCAAGGTGCTCTGAAATTGCTGAAGGCTGAATTTCATAAAAACAAATAGGAGTTGAACAAGAATGTCCTTCATAAGAAAAATTATTATTAATAACATGTTTTGTTTGAGCATAAGATAAAGCAGTTTCCCTCATTAACTGGTGAGAGTCAGTAAATACATTAATTATTTCATTATCCCAAGTAACCGGCTGAAATGTTGGAGGATTGGGCATATAGGACCAATAGGTTTTATTGGCATCAACTCTGTAGACTGGACCGGTTTGAGTCATAAAAATAGCTAATGTAACCAGAAATATTGTTGCTGGGTTAATAGGGATATGTTGAGAGGTTACCATTTCTCCTGCTTCTTCAACTAAAGAGTCCATTTGTTCCCATGTTGGTAGTCGTGAATAGCGAGCACTGAAGACAATACATCTGGTAGCTTGTCATCTTGTACAAGACAGCCAAGGATAAGGAATATTCTCACTCTGTGGAGAAAGATTTCTCATCTGGTGGCTCAAAGTTCCTCCCTTCTTGGATGAATCATGCTGAAGTTGTGGCTCAGCAAGCAGTGGCGTTCCTGAAGCAATGAGGAAGTTTCCTCCTCCCAGTGACTAGCAGGCACATTGTCACATCTTGTGTTTCTCTGAATTGGTAGTATCCTCACCACTCGTTTTGGTCATTGGGTCAATGCAGGTGTGTCAGATAAATCGATCAGGAATCCAAATAGGAGTAGATTCGTTCTGTGGATATATGCAAGCATATCCCCTCCCACTGATTAGCAATATGTCAGGCCCTCTCCATTGGCCTGTAAGGAGATCCTTCCATTTTATCATAGGTTTAACATTTTCTTTTGGGTTCCAGTGTCTAGTCATAGTTGAGTTGCCCAAAGAATTTAAATTTAAATGATTTATAACAAATAAAGCATTATTTAAAATATGGTGAGGAGAGCTATACTTAACCCCCTCGCTATTAATTTATTTATTTGATTTTTTTAAAGTTTGGTGGGCTCTTTCAACTATGGCTTGACCTTGTGGATTGTAAGGAATTCCTGTGGAATGAGAAATATTAAATTGGGAACAAAACTGTTGGAAAGATTTAGATGTAAATGCAGGACCGTTATCAGTTTTCAGTTGCTTTGGTATACCTGGCTGTGAGAAACAAAGGAATAAATGTTGTACCACGTCCTTGTAGGCTTCTCTAGTTCTTGCTGAAGCTAAAATAACATGAGAAAATGTATCCACAGTAACATGCAAATAAGACAATTTCCCAAAGCTGGGAAAGTGAGTTACATCCATTTGCCATAGCACATTTGGTTTTAGTCCTTGGGGGTTAACTCCTCCTGGAGTTGGAACAAGGATGGGACAAGCTGGACAATTCTTAACGATTTGTCTAGCTGTATCCCTGGGTAAATAGAAACTGATGACATAAGGTAGCAGCATTCTGATGATGAATTTTATGAGAAAGTTGAGCCTGAGCAATTGCCTCGATTTCTACTGCAGCACATACAGTAAACTTAGTTAAGGTATCAGCTAATTGATTGCCTTGGTGCAAAGGTCCTGGGAGGCCAGAATGAGACCTTATATGGCCCACAAAAAACTATTCCTTTCTGTTGTCAACTAGTTGCTGTAATTGAATCAATAGTTCCAAAACTGTAGATTTGTTAACCAGGATGGTAGCTGTTTCAATATGAGGAAATAGTCCTTTAATATAACAAGAATCAGTATATAAATTAAATTTAGTCTTTTAAAGTTGTAAAAGCGTATATAACTGCCATTAATTCTGTTTTTTGTGCTGAAATTTCTGAGGTATGCAGCCCATGAGACTCATTATTAATGATTGCTACCGCTTTTCCATTAGAGGAGCCATCAATAAAAACCAGGGCTGCTCCCTCAAGGGGAACTAGGGAACAGTTGTGAGGAAAAATTATAGGATTTTGTTTTATAAATTGTAACAGTGGACTTTTGGGTAAATGAAACAAAACTCTTCCCCTATAATCAGTTAGGACTACCTGCCAATCATCACTAGTTTGAAACAAAGTCTGAAATTGAAATTTATCATAAGGAACAATTATATTGTGTACATCATGTCCAAATAGTTCAACACTTCTTTGTCTTCCCTTGGTTACAAGTAAAGCTACTAAATAGGGATGGGAAGTCAATATATTTTAGAGGATACTGGTGGATGGAGCCATTCCATCAGTCCTTCTTGCCTCAGACACCCTGTGGGAGTATGGAGAGTAGCCAGAAAAATGAAGTCCCAAGGTAGGCAGTAATCTATTCTCTTAACTTTTTGAGACTCAATAGCTTTTCCCACAAGGGACAAGGCATCCTTGGCCTCCGATGTTAAAATTATCTTAGAATTGGGAGAAGAGTCCCTCTGCAAGATATTGAATAAAGGTTTTAAATCTGATGTGGTAATATGTAAGTAAGGTCTAATCCAATTAATATCTCCCAACAGTTTTTGGAAATCATTTAATGTTACTAAGTGATCTTTTCATAACAGCAAAAGTTGATGACTCACTGTTTGTGTGTTTAACACACGGCCAAGATATGTGAAATGAGGATTGGTTTGAATTTTTTTAGGAGAACTTTTCAAAACACAATCATTGAGAGCAGTCACAGTTTCATTAAGCATTTCATGTAGCTAGGCTTGGTGGCTCAGCCTGTAATCCTGCAGCTTTGGGAGGCTGAGGTGAGTGGATTGTCTGAGCCCGTGGGTTCCAGACCCGCCTGGGAAGCAAGACTTCATCTCTATAATAAATCAAAAATTCAGCCGGGCATGGTAGCGCATGCCTGCAATTCCAGCTACTTGGAAGGCTGAGGTGGAAGGATCGCTGGAGCCCAGCAGGTCGAGGCTGCAGTGGCTGGGAGTGGCCACTGCACTCCAGTCTGGTCAACAGAGTGAGACTCCAACTCAAAAAAAACGGCACGAATTTTGTGAGCCAGCAAGATGTCATCCATATAATGGATTAAATAGATAACAGGATATTGGCTCCTAATACCTTGCAAAGCAGTGTCCACATACTTCTAGCACAAGGTAAGGCTGTTTTTCATACCTTGTGGCAAGATCTTCCATTGATATCTCTGAAAAGGTTGTGTTAAATTGGACGAAGATAAACTGAATGCAAATCTTTTACAGTCATCCAGATTTAAAGGTATAGTAAAAAAAATCCTGTAAATCAATAACTATAATATTAAAGTAAACAGTTATAGCAGCCGGAGATGGAAGTCCAGGCTGTAACGCCCACATGGGTTCCATAGTGGCATTGATAGCTATTAAATCCTGCAGAAGTCTCCATGTACCAGATTTTTTCTTAATGACAAAAATAGGGGTATTCCATGGACTAGTAGAAGGTTCTATATGACCGGCCTCCAGCTGCTGCTGGACTAGTTCTTTAGCTGCCTTAAGTTTTTCTGAGGGCATGGGCCATTGTTCCACCCAAACTGGTTCATCAACTCACCAGGTGATTGGGTCAGTAGACTTGGGAACAATGGCACCTAGGGTAAATTTGAGTAGTCAATGTCAGCTCAGTTTGTCTTTTCAATAACTTGGACAGGTTCCTACATTCCCTGTCCATCTATGGCAAGTCCCTTAAAGGGATCACAGCCCATTTGTAGCATTTGTGCTGAAACTTTGCTATTAGGGCTATATAAAAGCATGCCCATTTGAGCAAGAATGTCTCTTCCCCATAATGTACAGGGGATAGATGGAATGATGTATGGGCAAAAGGTTCCTGAAGACTTATTTTCTGTCCCATTTAAAATTTTAGAGTTTTTGGCTACTGAGGGTGCTCGACCAATGCCTATGAGTCCCAAAGGAGTTATTCGAGTAGGCCAGGAAGCAGGCCAATCTTTTCCGGCAATACAGGAAACATCGGCTCCAGTGTCCAACAAGCCTTTAATCTTAACTCCTTGTATATATAAGTCTTTTAGAGGTCTGGAATTAGTAACCTCCTGAACTCAAAAAGGAACATCACTAGAAACAAATCCAGAGTCACCTCTAGGCAGTTTGGTTAAAATTTTACCTGCTTTATGATAAAGCAGGAGCAGCAACTGGGCTATTCTCTGACCTTTGTTAAACTGCACAGTTTTGTTAGGGGGAGCGACAAGCACCTGGATTTCCCCTGTGTAATCTGAATCCACCACTCCAGAAATAATGGAAACTCCTTGTAAAGACAAGGAACTTCTGCTTAATATTACACCCACTATTCTCTCCAAGAGAGGGCCCTTTACACCCATAAAAATTGGGGTTACTGGGACATCCGGAGTTAATATTGTTGTGGTGGAGGAACAGAGGTCCAGTCCCATGCTCCCTGGGGTGGCTCTGATGAGCTCTGTGATGGAACAAAAGGTACAAGTGGGTTCATGGCAGAGGCTGCCCCTATTGTTATCTGGGGCCTGGGTTGGCCCCCCTGGAAGTCTCCCTGAGCCAGGATGGTTGCTAGCTGAGTTAAAGGAGTGCCATTTTATGAAATCTAGATCAACACTCCCTAGCCCAATGATAACCTTTTTGACATTTAAGACACTGTTTTTGGTCGAGCAGCCCCAGTGGGTGACGATAGTGTGCCATGTGAGCAGGTCACACCTTGTTTAGCCAGGCAATTTCTGTTAATATGCCCAACTTGACCACAGTTAAAGCAGGACTGCAATGAAATAATCTTTTGCTTACGACTGCCCTTCATGCCCTGTATGACCTGCAAAAAGGTCTCTCCTTTCAGGGCAGCAGCTATGGCCATTCCCTGCATATAGACTGGGCTAACATCGGCACATTGTCTGATATAATCAATTATATTGCCAGTCTTTTTTATCAGTCTTATTAAAGCCTGACAATTGTTATTAGCGTTTTCAAAGGCCAATTGTTTAACTAAAATTTCTGCTGCCTCTTCACTAGTAATTACCCATTTGAGGGCAGTGGTTAGTCTGGAGACAAAGTCCTCATAGTTTTCATCTGCTTTTTGATTTATCTCAGACAAAGAAGGAGTTTGAGTGGAATCAGCAGGCAACTTTCTCCAAGCCATAGAAACACAGTGGCTTATTTGAGTATACACTTCTCTAGTGAAAACTACTTGAGTGTTGTATATGGCATACTGCCCAGTACCTGTCAGCATATCTTTAACAATAACAAAAGTATCTGGTGGCTGATTTTGATATTTTGCCATGTGAATTTTCGCCTGATCTTCATACTCTGTTCTCCAAAGTAAATAGGCTCCTCCAGATAAGCAGCTTTCAGCCAATTGTTTACAATCAGAAGCAGTCATAGAGTGAGAAGCGAATTGATCTAAAATAGTAAGAGTATAGGGAGCAAAGGACCATATTGTCAACTGGCCTCTTTTAATTCTCTTACCAACTTGTAAGGTAAAGTCTCCCATTGTGCTTGGTCCACTCCATCAACGTCAGTAATAGCTGCTGGAAAACATGCTGATAAACTGAAATCTCCTTCCTTTTCTGTCTCTGCTCGAGCAGCCTGTATTCCAAAAAGAAAAGGAGGGGCAGGGGCACTGCCAGGTGTGAGGTTTAGCTTTCTTACCTCTGCCTTATAGAGAGGGACCTGTGGAAGAGGTAGATTAGTGTTATTAAGGTAATTGTTACCATGGTAATTTGTGGCTTTATTCTCCAAACCTGCCATGTCCTGTGGGGATAATTTATCATCATAATTTGGAGGCACAGAGGCAGCAGCGAAAGGAAAAGTTTCTTCATCATCCTTATCATTGTCAACGGCCTTTTTGGAAGGAAATTTCTCATAATCATGCTGGGGATCTAAAGCATCTTTGATTAAGTTCCATACAGAAAAAACATTAGGTGGCACACCTTTGGGCCCATATTGAGTATAATACAGTCTTAGTTCTTCTCCTACTTTTTCCCAGATATTCAAATTCACTGTCCCCTCTTCAGGAAACCAGGGACAATGTTCCTGAACAAAATGTAGAAAAAGAGCTAGATCATTAGAAGTGACTTTAGTTCCATGTTTAGACAAAGAATCCATTAAGATACTGATAAACATTTTCCATTCCTTAGATCTGCTCTGGCCCATGATTATATCATGACTCTGGCATCACAGAAACTTTACTTACCCATTCTCACTCTGCCTGTCTCTGCAGAGGGGTCTGCAGCAACCTGGGTAAGATCCTAGCCATCCTGAAATGAGAAAAAAGCTTACCTTTCCAGAAACCCACGTTGGGCACCAGTTGCAGGAGTCCTGCTTCTGCAGGGATCGTAGGTCTCTGGAGGTGTGACAGCATCAGTGATTTAAACTGGAGGGATAGATACAAAGAGAAAGAAAGTGGGGAGAAAGAAAGAGGCTGGACTCCTGTTCAGGTGACCAGAAGCTGTTTAATGGGTGTAATTCCAGGGCTTTTAACTTCAAACTCTGCAAAGTTATCATCATGGGAACTCCTGCTGCTATGGTTACACAAAAGGTGGCATGTGCCTTTCACATGAACAGGTCCAGGTGCAAACAGGACACCCCCCACTCTCAAGCAGATGTATATTTCAAACATAAGAAAAAACATGAAGTTCTTATCCTGTTTCTATATACCCTTAATTGTTTATAGCTACATACCATCGTTCAGCACTTACACCTGAAACCAACATAATGATATATTGCCTTTTACTATACTATGCTAATTCAAACTGGTTTCTATAAAACAATTGGTGCTATAGTTACTCTCTCCTAGCCCCAGCTGGTCTAAAACAAACTTCACTAAGCACCCTAAATCAAACTGAACTAACCACACTTCTATAATAAAATGGTTACTAAAATTTTCTTAATTTATATAAACTATTTTCCAAAACCTATATCTATAAATTTCTAAAGGTCACATCAAGAGAACCTGCGACCTGCACTAAGGCTCCTCAATGTGATTCAAAGTCAAACTTAAATTGTGGTAAAGCAAAAGACCATAAGCCATGGAGAATGGGAACAATAGACTCCTAGGTTTAGCTGTGTACGTTCTGGTCTCAGAGTTTTCTGTTAGAGTCAGCTGAAGCTTTTCTTGGTAGTTTGTGCCAAATGCAAAAGGAGGGAGGGAATGGGTCAACAGCTCCCAAACACATCCTAGTGGTCTTGGTGCCAATGGCCCTTCCTGATCCCTAGCGCTCATTGGGCCTCCGTGGCCGGCACCCAACATTGGTTGGCTATGGAAACAGGTTCTCCCTGCATGGCCCAGAATGGCCTTGGGCTCCTGGGCTTCACCATTCCCTGCCTCAGCCTCCCAGAGAGCTGGGATTCCAAACGTGGGACACTGTGCCAGACCTACTGGTTCATTTTTGATGAAGGATCGAGGCCAGGCTCTGGGACTTAGCTTCATCAGCCTAGCACTTTAGGAGGCCAAGGCCAGCTTTCTGCCCAAGCCTGTGGGCTGAGACTCACCTGGGCATCTCAGCAAGACCTCATCTCTACCCTCCACCCCAAATGATCTGGGCATGGTGGCACATGCCTTTTGTTCCGGTTCCTCAGACTGCTGGGGAAAGGCTTGTGGGAGCCTGGTGGGACAAGGCTCTGGTCACCAGAAGTGAACCACCAGCCTGGTTCACTTCTGCCTGGGCAACAGAGTGAGACTCCGACTCAAAAAGAAAAAGAAAAAAGAAAAAAAGAAGAGCATCCATTTGTGTATGGAGTTGGGATCATTGTGGACAGAGATCATTTGTGAAGGAGCCCCAGCCTTGGGCCTTGAGTTCCCGAAAGGCAGTGAATTGACAGACAATCAGGCTGTGGCTTTGGAAGGCTGAGGCAGGGGACTGCTTGACCCCAGGAGTTTGAGACCAGCCTGAGCCACATAGCAAGACCAAGTTGCTCCCCAGAATGCAAACACTGGAGTCGCACTTGGTTTCGCCTGCAGTTCTGGCTACATGGGATGTAGTGCCCTCTATTCCATGGCATTTCTTTGCTTTGCTCCTGCTGACAGAACGTTTGAGTCCAGGCAGGGCACTGTGGCTCATGGCCATCAGCCCCACAACCTGGGATGCCAAGGTGGGAGGCTGCCTGAGCCCAGTGATCTGAGAGCAGCTCAGGCAACATGATCAGACCTCGTCTCTTTGAGAGGTTCCCAAAATCTGTTCAGGTGTAATCCCAACTGCTCAGGGACTGTGGCAGGATTACCACTTGAGTTCTGCAGGTCAAGGCCCCAGGAGCTATGATTGTGTTGCCACGCCCCAGCCCTGCAGATGGAGACTCCGGCAACACAAATGACGTCTCCTTCATGCATCATGACGGGTGTCCACAGAACACCAGGGCAAGGTCCTTGTGGGAGGGGGACAATGGAGTGATCAGGAGAGGTTAGGGGCCCTCCCCATGCCTGAAGGTGGAAGACAGGGTGACTGGATCCTGGGCTGGCAGTGTCGTTGCTGGACTGCCTTGATCACTCGGTGCCCAATGGCCACCTGAGGTTGGGGCCGTGTGTTCTGTGAGCTCACAGTCATCTTTTCCGTAGGCTACGAATGTGGAAGGTGGATGCAGTTCTTCTGCAGCACGTGGCCGAAGGCACGGGATGAATGTGCCCAATGGCCACCTTTGAAATGTCCTGCGAATGACACGCTGAAAGTGCATTTTTCTCTCCCATCCTTGAGGGTGACTTCTTGCGTTGGATGGCAGGGGTGGTGGTGGTGGTGGTGCTGGTGCTGGTGGTGGTAATTATTATTATTTGGAGTCATAATCATGCTCTGTAAGACCAGAGTGCAGAGGCACTCTCATGGCCACAGCGAACTCCACCTGCTGTGCTCAGGCAATCCTCCAGCCTTGTTCCCCAGAGTGGCTGGAACCACAGGCCTGTGCCACCAGGCCCAGATAATCTTTGAATTTATTTTTGATGGCATATACGATGTCTTGCCTTGTGTCCCAGGCTGGTGTCAAACCCACAGTTTCTCTCCATCACTTGCTTGGGGCTCCAAAGTGCAGAGATGCCAGGTGGAGCCCCTGAGCCTGGACTGTGGTTGTGGTGGTGGTGCAGGTTTGCATTATTATTCTGAGTCAGTGTCCCGCTCTGTTGCCCAGGCCAGAGTGCTGGAGCCTGTTCTTGGTCACTGCAGCCTCCACCAGCTGGGCTCTGGTATCCTCCTGTCACAGCCTCCTGAGTGGCCGGAACGAAATGCCTGTACCAACATACTCGGCTCATTATTTTGGCTTCTTGTAGAGACGAGGTCCCACCAAGTTGCCTGGGCTGATCTTGAATCCGTGGGCTCAGGCAATCCTCTTGCATCGGCCTACCAGAGGGCCAGGATGATGGTGTGAGCCCCAGTGTCTGTCCACCACACCACTCTCAGGGCCTACTGTGAGGCCTGCTCCCTTCCATTGACTCAGAATCCCAGAGAAGGTGGAGGAAATTGCCTGCTGATCTCCCTGGGAGGAAGCACATGGTGCAAGAGTGTGTCTCTGCCAGGGCATCCACCCCTCCTCCTGTCTTCTTCCTCAGGTTGGAACTGCTCATTCCTCCCAGGGGGCACCTCGGGGAAAGGGACAACGTGACTCTCAAACCTTCGGTGGGGTGGGTTGTTCGGGCGACTTACGCCTGTCTCCTCAACACTGGGGGAGGCCAAGATGGGAAGATTGCCAGAGCCCGGGAGCTCCAGTCCAGACTGGACACCATAATAAGCCCCCACCTTGACCCTTATCATAACCCAGAAAAACTTTGGTGAGGCTGTGCTTCAGTGGGAGGATCGACTTTGGCAAAGAGTTCAAAAATAGGCATGAAACTAGGATGTCAATCAAAAGGAAAGCCTGAAACGCAGCAGTTTGGGAGGCCCAGGCCAAGAGGATGGTCCAAGTTAGGGGGTTTGAGCACAGCCAGGGCAACCTAATGAGGAAAGAAAAGAAAGAAAGAAAGCAAGCAAGAAAGAAAGAAAGAAAGGAAGGAAGGAAGGAAGGAAGGAAGGAAGGAAGGAAGGAAGAAGGAAATGAAAGAGAGAAGGAAAGAAATCCATTCTCCTGCAAAACTTCTTCCCTCAGGCCTTTTCCTCCCACATCCCCCACATATGAGAGACCCCCAAGCTTGGCACTCTCCAACCCCAACCCCCCCCCAATGACAGACCCCGCTTTGGTGTGGGAGTTCACAAGGCTTCCTGGCCGGCTTCCTGACAGTTCTCCTCTAGGAGGGCAGAAATGTTCCACAGGCAGGTCGACCATCAAACTCGGCAATGAGGACATTCCTCCAAGAAAGGCCAGGGACACATCCCTCACCAGGGACATTTCTTCACTGCCAATCTCATTATTCTTGACTCTGAAGCCAGTCACCCTGTGAACACACCATGTGCAGTTAAGAATCTGTGTACAATTCTGATGTTTTTGCAGAGATGATCTGGCTCTGTGGTCCAGGCTGTGGCCAGGGACATGACCGTTGTTCACTGCCAGGCTCCAAATTGTGGACTCTGGCCATCATATTGCCTAGGCCTCGGGAGTGGTTGGGACGACTGGAACCACATCCCCAGACCCCCTATTTGGATGGGTGCAGAGACAGGATTTCCCTATGTGGCCTGGGCTCGCCTTGGGCTCCTGCTCTCCAGCCATCCTCCTGCCTCAGCCTCACAGAGCACTGGGATTCCAGGCATGGGCTCCCATGCCAGGCCTTCTGTTTCATTTTCAACAAAGGATTGAGGCCAAGCTCAGGGGCTCAGCCTCATCATCCCAGTGATTCGGGAGGCTGAAACCAGTGGCCAGTCCCAGCCCATGGGCTAAGACCTGCCCAGAAATCTCGGCAAATCCTCATTTCTACCCTCCACTAGAAATGAACCGGTCATGGTGGCACATGTCTGTAGTTCCGGCTCCTCAGAAGGCTGGGGAAAATCTCGCCAGAACCCCACAGACTGAGTCTGCAGTGACTGGGAGAGAGTCATCGTGTTTCAGCCTAGGTGATGGGGTGAGACTCCAACTCAAAGAAAAAAAGGAAGAAAAAGAGCATTCATTTGTGTATGGAGTTGGGATCATCATGAACATACAGAGATCATTTGGGAAGGAGGCCCAGTTTTGGGCCTAGTGTTTTCAAAAGACTGACAATGGGCAGAAAATAGGGCTGTGGCTTTGAAAAACAAAGGCAGTGGACAGCTGGAGTTCAAGAGTTCGAGACCAGTCTGGGTCACATAGCGAGACCTCATCACCCCCCAGAACATGAAAACTGGAGTCACGCATGGTGATGTCCCGGCTACCAACTACACAGGATGTGGTGACCTCTGTCCTGGGGCATTTCTTTGCATCGCCCACACTGACAAACATACGAGTCCAGGCCAGGCACTATGGTTCAAGGCTGTTAGCCCCACTTCCTGGGAGGCAGAGGTGGGAGGCTGCCTGAGCCCAGGGTTTGGGCGACATGGCCAGACCTCATATTGGTGAGAGGTCCCCAAAATCTGGCCAGGTGTCATGGCCCACAGAGCCCTGACTGCTCAGGGCCAAGGTAGGAGGATCACCTGAACCCTGCAGGTCAAGGCCCCAGGAGCCACAATCATGCCCCTGCACCCAAGCTCGGCAGACAAAGGCTCCAGCACACAAAAGATGCCTCCCACATGCGTCACGATGGGTATCCACAGCTACCCAGGGAAAGATCTGCGTGGGTGGGGGACGATGGTGTGATCGAGAGGAAGGAGCCCCTCCCCACACCCGAAGGTGGAAAACAGGGTGACCAGAACCTGAGCTGTCCACAGCATTGCTGGACCACTTTGACCACTCTGTGCCACAGCTCAGGACCATCTGTTCCGTGAGTTCACACATGTCTTTCCTGTGGGGCATGAATGTGGAGGGTGGAGGCAAGCCTTCTGGGTCGCTTGGCTGAAGGCATGGGATGGACGTGCCCAGTGGTCACCTTTGAAATCTACCACTAGTGACAGGCCAATCAGCACATTGTCCTCTCTCATCCCTGAGAGTGAATCCTCTCACTGGGTGGCAGGGGTGGTGGTGAAGGTGGTGGTGGTGATTATTATTATTTGGAGTCAGATTCCCACTTTGTAAGACCGAAGTGCAGGGGCACGCTCACAGCCACCGTGGACTCCACCTGCCAGGTTCAGGTGATTATCTCACCTCAATCCCCACAGTGGCTGGAAACACAGGCCTGTGCCACAACACCTGGATAATCTTTGGATTTATTTTTTATGGCAGATACAAGGTCTCACCACATGTCCCGGGTTGTTGTCTAAGCAGCAGGCTTCTGCTACCCACTCACCTGGGCTTCCAAAGGGCCAGGATGCCAGACTGAGTTCCTGAGCCCAGCCTGTGGTGGTGGTGGTGATTGTGGTTAGTATTATTATTCTGAGTTGGAGACCCGCTCTGTAGACCAGGCCATAGCACTGGGGCCCACTCTTGGTCACTGCGGCCTTCACTGGCTGGGCTCTGGGGATCCTCCCACCACAGCCTTCCAAGTGATATGAACGAAAGGACTGTGCCACCAAACTCGGCTGATTTTTTTGTCTTCTTGTAAAGATGAAGTCTCGCCAAGGTGCCTGGGCTGGTCTCTAACCCAGGGGCTCAGGCCATCCTCTCATCTTGGCCTACTAGAGAGACGGGATGAGAGGCATGAGCCCACACACCCAGCCTCCACACCACTCTCGGGGACCACTGTGAGGCCCGCTCCCTTCTGACATCCTGGGACACTGGTTAAGGTGGCCATATTCTCTGCTGAGCCCTTCACAGGGAGAGCACCTGGTGCATAGCCCTGTCTCTGCCAGGTGGCACTCACCACCACACTTCTCGTTCCCCAGGGTGGACCAGCCTGCTCCTCCAAGGGGGCGCCTCGGTGAAAGGGACAGCATGACTCTCAAACCTTCGGTGGGGTGGTGTCGGCTGGGTGACTCATACCTGTCTTCTTGGCACTTTGCGAGGCAGAGACGGGAAGATGGCCAGAGCCCGGGATCTTGAGACAAGGCTGGAACCATAGCAAATCACCACCATGACCCAAGCAAAACCTAGATAACCTTGGGTGAGGGCAAGCCTCGGGGGAAGGATCACCTCTGTTGCACAGTTGAAGAGCAGGAAGAAAGACCAGGATGTTGACCAAGTGGAAAACCTGTGATCGCAGCAGTTTGGGATGCCAAGGCCACAGCATGGCCTGAGTTGGGGGTTTGAGATCAGTCTGGGCAACCTAGTGAGGAAAAAAAAGAAAGAAAGGAAGGAAGGAAGGAAGGAAGGAAGGAAGGAAGGAAGGAAGGAAGGAAGGAAGGAAAGAAATCCATTATCCTGCAAACTTTCTGCCCTCAGTTCTTCACCCCACCACCCCACATGTTAGGGACCCCCAATCTCGGGACCTTCTAGCCCTAATGCCCCAAATGGCTGCCTCTGCTTTGTTGCAGGAGTTCCCGACACTCTCTGGCCACGTTCCTGCTGCCTCTCCACTCCAAGGTGAAAAATGTGACCCAGGGAGGCTGTCACTCTGACTCAAAAATGAGTACCTTATGCCAAGAAAGGCCAGGGACACATTCCTCACCGGAGGACATTTCTTCCCCCCAGTTCCACTTTTACTAGCTCTAAAATCAGTCACCCTTTGAACACACCATGCTCAGTTGAGAATCTGTGTACGATTCTGATGTTTTTGAAGACAGGATCTGGATCTGTGACCCAGGCTGTGTCCTGGGGACATGACAGTCATTCCTCATGAGCCTAGGAATTGGGGCTCCGGAAACCCTCTCACCTGAACTTCTTGAGTGGCTGGGATGATGGGCACCACGAACCCAGACCCCCTGTTTAGGCAGGTGTGGAGATGAGGTCTCCCTGCATGGCACGGGCTGTCCTTGAGCTCCTGGGCTGCAGACATCCTCCTGCCTCGGACTACCAGAGTGCTGGGTTTCCAGTCATGGGCCACCCCAACTGGCCTTCTGATTTGTTTTTGACAAAGGATCAAGGCCGGACTCAGGGGCTCAACCTTATCATCCCAGTGCTTTGGGATGCTCAGGCCAGTGGCCAGACCCATCCCGTGTGTCTGAGATGCTCCTGGGCAACTCGGCAAGACCTCCTCTCAACCCTCCATTCCACATCAGATGGGCGTGGTGGCATGCGCCTGTTGTTCCAGCTCCTCGGAACACTAGGGCAGAAGGCTCGCCAGAGCCCACTGGGTTGAGGGTGCGATGGCCAGGAGTGAGCCACTGCCCTCCGGCCTGGGTGACAGAGTGAGACTCTGTCTCAAAAAAAGGAAAGAAAAGAAGAGCATCCATTTATGTATGGGGTTGGGATCATCATGAACAGACAGAGATCATTTGGGAAGGAGGCCACAGCCTTGGACGTAGTGTTCCAGAAAGACAGTGGATTGGCAGACAATCGGGCTGTGCCTTTGGGAGGCCAAAGTGGGTAATCGATGGAGCCTGGGAGTTTGAGACCAGCCTGGGCCATGTAATGAGACCTCGTCATTCCCTGGAACACAAACAGTCGAGTTGCATGTGGTGGCATCCAGGGTCTGAGCTACAAGTTATGTGGTGGCCTCGATCCCAGGGCATGCTTTTGTGGTGCCCCAGAAAAAGAACATGTGAGTCCAGGCTGGGCACCGTGGCTCAAGGCCCTCAGCCCCAGACCCTGGGAGGATGAGGAGGGAAGCTGCCTGAACCCCGGGTTCGAAGACCAGCCCGGGGAACCTGGTCAGGCCTCGTATCAGTGAGAGATCCCCAAAATATAGTCAGGTATGCTGGCCTCTGGAGTCCTGGCTTCTCAGGGGCCAAGGAGGGAAGATCACTTTAGGCCCTCAGGTCGAGGGCCTGGGAGCCACAATCGTGCCACTACACTCCAACCCAGCTGATGGAGACTCCAGCGACAATAAAGACACCTCTTACATGGGTCATGAAGGGTGTAACGGCTCCCTAAAGAAATGTCAACGTGGGTGGGGGAGGAGGAGTGATTGGGAGAGGAAGAGGCCTTCCTCCATCCAAAAGTGACAGACCGGGTGACTGGACCTAGGATGGCAGTGGCATTGCAAGACCCACTTGATCGCTCTGTGCTCGACAGCTGCCCTAGATTGAGCTGTCTGTCCTGTGTGCTCAAACGCATCTTTGCCATGGGGCATGAGTGTGGAGGGTGGAGGCTGGCCTTCTGGGGTGGGTGGCCAGAGGTGCAGGATGGACATGCCCAGTGGACACCTTTGAAACCTCCCACAAACGACAGGCTGGAAAGTGACTTTTCCTCTCTCATTCTTGAAGGTGATTCCTCTAGCTCAGTGTCAGGGATGGTGGTGGTGGTAGTGCTGGTGATTATTATTATTTGGTGTCAGAATCCCGCTCTTTTGCCAAGGCCAAAGTGAGGGGCATGCTCATGGCCACCATGGGCACCACCTGCCAGGCTCAGGTGATCCTCCTGCCTTGGCCCCTCGAATGGCTGGAACCACAGGCGTTCTTCACAACACCCGTGATAGCTGAGACGAGGTCTCATCCCATGTCTCTGGCTGGTGTTGAATGCTCAGGCTCAGGCCATCCACTCACCTGGACCTCCAAAGGGCTGGGATGCCAGGCTGACCCATGAGCCCAGGTGAGGTTGCGGTGGTGTTGGTGGTTTGTATTAATATTCTGATTTGGAGTCCCACTCTGTCACCCAGGCTGGAGCATGGGGCCCGCTCTCAGCCACAGTAGCCTCCAATGGCTGGGTTCCTGCTATTATCCCACCCCAGCCTCCCAAGGGGCTGGAATGTCAGATGTGTGCCACGATGCTTGGCTCATTTTTTTGGCTTCTTGGAGAGGTTGTCTCCCCAAGATGACGGGACTGGTCTCAAACCCAGGGGCTCAGGTCATCCTCTCGTTGTGGACTCCCAGAGTGCTGGGATGACAGATGCTATCCCATGCGCCCAGCCTCCACACACCTCTTTGGGTGCCATCGTGAGGCCTGCTCCCTTCTGATGACCTGGGTCTCTGGAGAGAGTGGCCAGTGTTGCCCACTAAACCTTACCTGTGGGAGTGCCTGGTACAGGGGTGTCTCTCCACCTGGGCGCCCACCCCTCTGCTTGCCTCTTTCCCCAGTGTCAACTCACACGCTGCTCCCAGGGGCTGCCTCCAGGAAAGGGAAGGCGTGACACTCAAATCTTTGGGTGGGTGGGGATGGCCAAGCGTCTCTTGACTGTCTCCTCAGCACATATTGAGGCTGAGAAAGTAAGGTAGCTGGAGTCCAGGAGATTGAGACCAGGCTGTACACCATAGCAAGCCACCACCTTGACCTCAAACAAAACCCAGGGTGAGGGCTGGCCTTGGTGGGAGGATTGTTTCAGGGTCAGAGTTCAAGACCAGCAAGGAAGATCAGGATGTTGACCAAATGGAAATCTGAGAGCAGTTTGAGAGGCCGAGGCTGAGTGGAAGGCCCCAGCTGGGGGGTTTGAGAGAAGCCAGGCCTACCTTGTGAGGGAACAAAAGAGAGAGAGAAGAAAAGAAAAAAGAAAGAAAGAAAGAAAGAAAGAAAGAAAGAAAGAAAGAAAGAAAGAAAGAAAGAAAGAAAGAAAGAAAATATAAGTCACCAAATAAATCCATTTTAGCAAACCTTCTTCCCTCAGTTCTTTCTCGCCCACTTCCCCACATACGAGATTCCCACAAGCTTGGCACCCTCCAGCTCCAACCCCTCCCATGGCTACCCCCACTTTGGTGTGTGAATCCTGAGGCTCCCTGTCCAGCCTCCTGCCATCTCTCCTCTACGAGGGTAGAAATATGCCCCAGGCAGGTCGACCATCCAACTCAGCAATGAGGACATTCCACCAAGAAAGGCCAGGGACACATCTCTCACCAGGGACATTTCTTCCTCCCTTTCCCATTTTTCCTGGTTAAATTGCCAGTCAGACTGTGAACATGCCATGTGCAGTTGAGAATCTGTGTACGATTCTCATATTTTGGAGACAGGGTCTAGCTCTGTGGCAGAGGCAGGGGCCCGGGGACACGACTGTTGTTCACTGCCAGCCTCGAAATCACGGGCTCTGATGATCCCCCATCCTCAGCCTCCGGAGTTGCTAGGATGACCAGCAACTCAATCCCAGACCCTGTTAGGATGAGTGTGGACATGGGGTCTTGTTATGTGGTCCGTGCCTGCCTTGGGCTTCTGCTCTCCAACCATCCCCTGGCCTTGGATTCCCAGAGCACTGGGATTCCAGGAATGGGCCGCCGCACCAGGCTTTCTGGTTCATTTTTGATGAAGGATCAAGGCTGGACTTGGGGGCTCAGCCTCGTCATCCTAGTGCTTTGGGAGGCCAGGCCAGCGGCCAGCCCAATCCCATGGGTCAAGATGCAGCCAGGAACCTCGGAAAGTCCTCATCTCTACCCTCCATCAGAGCTGGGTGTGGTGGCATGTGCCTGTAGTTCTGGCTTCTCGGAAGGTTGGGGAATGTCTTGCCAGAGCCCAGCAGGCCAAGTCTGTGATGGCTGGGAGAGACACAACACCCGCCAGGGTGAGTGATGGAGAGAAACACTGATTCAATGAAAAAAAGGAAAAGAGAAAAAAAAGAAGAGCATCAGTTTGTGTATGGAGTTTGGTTCCTCGTGAACAGACAGAGATCATTTGGGAAGGAGGTCCTGCCTTGGGCCTAGAGTTCCTGAAAGATGGTAGATTGGCAGACAATCAGGCTGTGACTTTGGCAGGCCGAGTTGCCGTAGAGCTGGAGCCCAGGAGTTCAAGACCAGCCTGAGGCACGTGTGAGACCTTGTTGCTCCACAGAATGTGAACACTGGAGTCACTCGTGGATGCACCCATGGTCCCAGCTACATGGGACATTGTGACCTCTGTTCCAGGGCATTCCTTGGCATTGCCCACCAAGACATAATGTATGAGTCGAGGCTGGGCACTGTAACTCAAGGGCATCATCCCTGCACCCTGGCAGGCGAAGGCAGGAGACTGCCTGAGCCCAGGGGTCTGTGAGCAGCCCAGGCAACGTGGCCAGACTTCATCTCAGTGACAGGTCTCCAAATTCAGGTCAGGCCTGATGGCCTATGTAGTCCCGGCTGTACAGGGGCTGAGGCGATAGGACTGCCTGAACCCTGAGGTCGAGGCCCCACGAGCGACGATCATGCTGCCGTGCCTCCACCTGGCACATGGAGACTCCGACAACATAAAAGATGCCTCCCACATGTGTCACGATGGGTGTCCACTGCTCCCCAGGACAAAGTCTGCATGAGTGGGGGACGATGGTGTGATTGGATGAGGAAGGGCCCCTCTACACGCCGGAAGGTGGAAGACAGGGCGACTGGAAACTGGACTTGTGGTGGCATTGCCAGACCACCTTGATCATTCTGTGCCCAATGGACACCCTAGCTCAGGGCCGTCTGTTCCATGAGCTCACACACATCTTTCCTGTGGGTCACAAATATGGAGGGCGGAGGCAGACTTTTTGGGAGTCGTGGCCGAAGGCATGGGATGGACGTGCCTGGTGGCTACCTTTGAAATCTCCTGGAAACCACAGGCCAGTAAGTGCATTTTCCTCTCCCATTCCTGAGGGTGACATCTTGTGCTGGGTGGCAGGGGTGGTGGTGGTGGTGGTGGTGGAGATTATTATTATTTGGAGTTGGATTCCTGCTCTGTAAGACCAGAGCACAGGGGCACACTCACAGCCACTTCAGACTCCACTGGTCGTGCTCATACTTCCTCTGTCCCCAGAGTGGCTGGAACCACAGACTTGCACCACCACACATGGCTAATCTTTGCATTTATTTTGATGGCCAATACAAGGTCTGACATTGTGTCCTGGAATTGTGTCGAATCCACAGGCTCCTGCTGTTCACTCACTTGGGCTTCAGAAGGACCAGGATGCCTGGATAAGCCCCAGAGCCTGACCTGTGTTTATGGTGATGGTTGATATTATTATTCTGATTTGGAGTCTCGCCCTTTCATCAAGGCCATGATGCTGGGGCCCACTCTCGGACACTGTGGCCTCCACTGGCTGGGATCCAGGGATCCTGCCACCATGGCCTCTTGAGTGGCCGGATGAAAGGCCTGTGCCAATAAGCTTGGTTCATTTTTTTGGCTTTAGTAGAGACAAGGTCTCTCTAAGGTTCCCAGGCTAGTTGCGAACCTAGGAGCTCAGGCAATCCTCTCTCCTCGGCCTACCAGAGTGCTGAGATGACAAGCATGATCCCACATACCTGGCCTCCACACCACTCTAGAGGACCACGGTGAGGCCCATTCCCTCTGACGACCCATGACCTCCGAGAGGGCAGCCGGAAAGCCAGCCAAGCACATTATTGTGGGAGTGCCTGGCACATGGGCATTTCTCTGCCAGGGGGACCACCCTTCATCTTACCTTGTTCACCTGGGGTGACCCACTCGCCCTTTCCATGGGGAGCCTCAGTGAAAGGGAGGGTGGGCATGAATCTCAAATCTTTGGTGCAGTGGGATGGCTGGGTGACTCACACCTGTCTCCTCAGCACTCAGGGAAGATAGCCAGAGTCTGGGAATTCGAGTCTGTGACACCATAGCAAGCCAACACCTTGACCCAAGAAAATAAAGAAAAGATTTGTTGATGGCAAACCTCGGGGGGGGGGGATCACCTCTGGCCCCTTGTTCAAGACTGTAAGGAAGACCAGGATGTTGACCAAATGGAAAACCTCTGATCATAGCAGTTTGGAAGGCCCAGGCCATGAGGATGACCCAAGTTGGGAGGTTTGAGAGCCATCTGGGAAACCTAGTGAGGAAAGAAAGGAAAGAAAAAAGAAAGAAAGAAAGAAAGAAAGAAAGAAAGAAAGAAAGAAAGAAAGAAAGAAAGAAAGAAAGAGAGAGAGAGAGAGAGAAAGAAAGAGTGAAAGAAAGAGTGAAAGAAAGTAATGGAGGAAGGAAAGAAAGAAAGAATGGAAGGAAGGAAGGGAGGAAGGGAGAAAGGAAGAAAGGAAAGAAAGGAAGTAAACCACTCTCTTGCAAACTTTCTCCACTCAGTCCTTCTCCCCACCCCCACCACATGTGATGGTGCCCCAAGCTTGACATCTTTCAACCTCAAAGCCCCCAAATGACTGCCCCCACTTTGGTGCGAGAGTTCTCACTCTCCCTGGCTGGGTTTCTGCCTGCTCTCCTCTCCTAGGTTTGAAATGTGCCCCAGGCAAGCAGAAACTCCGACTTGGCCACAAGGACCTTCCACCAAGAAAGTCCAGGGACACATCCCAATCTCGGGACATTTCTTCCCCCCAATCCCATTTTTCCTGACTCTAAAGCCAGTCATCCTGTAAACACACCATGCGCAGTTGAGAAGCTGTGTATTATTCTCATATTTTTGGAGACAGTGTCTGACTCTGTGGCCCAGGCTGGGGCCCAGGGACATGACTGTTGCTCACCACCAGCCTCGAAATCGTGGGCTCTGGTAATCCTCCCACCTCAGCCTCTGAAGTGGCCGAGGCATCGCCTCTGACCACAGTAGGTGTGAGTCCAGGCCAGGCACTGTGGTGCACGGCCTTCAACTCCATGCCCTGGGAGTCCAAGGTGGGAGGCTGCCTGTTCCCAGGGTTCAGAGACCAGCCTGGGTGAAGTGACCAGACAACATCTCCATTAGAGGTCCCCAAAATCGTGTCTGGCATGCTTGTCCCCAGAACCCAGCTGCCCAGGGGCCAAGGTGTGAGGACTGCCTGAGCCCATCAGGTCAAGGCCTCGGGAGCCATGATCATGCTGCTGTTTTCCAGACCATCTGACAGTCTCTGGTGACAAATAAGATGCCTCCCACGTGCATCACGATGGGCGTTCATGGCTCCCCAAGGAAAGGTACACGTGGGCTGGGGACGATGGGGAGATCATGAGAGGAAGAAGACCTCCCCCTGCCTTAGGGTGGCAGACAGGGTGACCAGAACATGGGCTGGTCGTGGTGTTGCAGGACCATCTTAAACACTCTCTGCCCAACAGCCACCCTAGTTTGGGCCATCTCTTCTGTGAGTGTTCACGCATCTTTGTCATGAAACACAAGTGTGGACGGTGGAGGCAGCCCTTCTAGGACACGTGGCCAAAGGTGTGGGATGAACGTGACCAGTAGCCACCTTTGAAACCTCCCATGAGCGACAGACTGGTAAGTGCCTTTTCCTATTCCATCCCTGAGGGTGTCTTCTCACACTGGGGGGCAGGGGTGGCGGTGGTGGTGGTGGTGATTATTGTATTTTGGAGTCAGAATCCCACTCTGATGCCCAGGTCACAGTGCAGGGACACGCTTCTTGCCTCCTCAGGATTGGCTCAGGCAATCCTCCTTCCTCAGGCCCCAAGTGACTGAAACCACAGGCCTGCGCCACCACGCCAGGCTAATCTTTGGATTTATTTTTGATGGTGGAGATGAGGTCTCACCCCATGTCCCAGGCTGCTGTTGAACCCAGACCCTCAGGTCGTCCACCCACCTGAGCATCCTAAAGGCCAAGATCCCAGGCTGAGCCCCTGAGCCTAGCCTGTGCTTGTGGTGGTGGTGGTGGTTGATATTAACATTCTGAGTTGGAGTCCCGCTCTGTCAACCAGGCCGGAGAGCAGAGGCCTGCTCTCTGCCACCTTGACTTCCACCACCAGGACTCCAGTGATCCTTCTGCCATGGCCTCCCGAGTGTATGGGACAACAGGCATGCACCACCATGCTTGGTTCATTTTTGGCTTCTTGTAGAGACAAGGTCTCGCCACGGTGCCCAGGCTGGACTCTAACCTGGGGGCTCAGGCCACCCTCTCACCTTGGACTCCCAGAGTGCCCAGATGGCAGGCATGAGCCACCATGCCTGGTCTCCACAACCCTCTCAGGGTCCAAACGTGAGGCCAGCTACCGATGAACCAGGACCCCATAGAGAGCATCTGGTATTGCTCTCTGAACCCCCCTGGGGGAGCACCTGGTGCAGGGACATATCTCTGCTGGGACACCCACACCACCACCCCAGGGTAGACACAGTCATTCCTCCCAGTGGCCGCCTCTGGGAAAAGGAGGCTGTGACTCAAACCTTCAGGACAGGGCATGGATAGCCGTGCAACTCATGGCTGTCTCCTTGGTATTTGAGGAGGTTAAGGCGGGAAGATGACCAGAGCCCAGTATTTCTAGATCAGTCTGGATACCATGGCAAGCCTCCACCTGGACTTCAAGCAAAACCCAGAAAACGTTGGTTGAGAGTAGGCCTCAGCAGGCAGATTGCCTCCAGTCCATATTCAAGACCAGGCAGGAAGACCAGGATGTCAACCAAATGGAAAGCCTGTGATCATCGCAGTTTGGGAGGACCAGGCCGAGAGGATGGCCTGAGTTGGGTGGTTTGTGATCAGCCTGGGCAACCTAGTGAGGAATGAAAAGAAAGAAAGAAAGAAAGAAAGAAAGAAAGAAAGAAAGAAAGAAAGAAAGAAAGAAAGAAAGAAAGAAAGAAAGAAAAAAGAAAGAAAGAAAGAAAGAAAGAAAGAAAGAAAGAAAGAAAGAAATTTATACTCCTGCATATCTTCTGCCCTCAGTTCTTCCCTCCCCCATCCCCCTCACATGGGAGGGTCCACCATCTCAGCACCTTCCAGCCCCAACCCCTCCCCAGTTCCTTTACCCGCATTGGTATGGGAATTCCCTAGGCTCCCTGGCCGGGTTCATGCCAACTCTCCTCTCCGAGGTCAGAAATGTGCCCCCAGCAGTCTGACCCTCTGACTCAGCAACGAGGACCTTCTGCCAAAAAAGGCCAGAGACACATCCATCACCCGTTGTCATTTCCTTCCTCCAATCCCATTTGTTCCAGCCTCTAAAACCAGTCTCCCTGTGAAAAAAAACACACGTAGTTGAGAATCTGTACAATTCTGATGTTTTTGGAAACAGGGTAAGGCTCTATGGCCCAGGCTGGTGCCCAGGGGCATGACCATCGTTCACCACCAGCCTCAACATCATGGGATCCATTGATCCTGCTGTCTCAGTCTCCAGAGTGGTTGAAACCCAATGGGCACCTCAACAGCAGACTCCCGGTTTGGATGGCTTGCAGAGACAGGGTCTCCCTGTGAGGCTCAGGCTGGACTTGGGCTCCTGGGCTCCAGCCATTCTCCCACCTCGGGCTCCCAGAGAATTGAGATTCCATGTGTGGGCCGCCATGCCAGGCCTTCTGATGTGTTTTGGATGAAGGATCAAGGATGGATTCGGGGCTCAGCTTAGTCATCCCAGCACTTTGGGAGGCCAAGGCCAGTGACTGGCACGAGACTGCTGGCCAAGACCTGTCCTCGAAACTCAGCGGCACCTCATTTATATACTCCATCCCAAATGATCCGGGCATGGTGGTGCATGCCTGTCATTCTGGCTCCTCAAAAGGCTATGGAAAGGTTTGCCAGAGCCCAGTAAGCCGAGGCTGCAGTGTCTGGGAGTGAGCCACCATCCTCCACCCTGGCCAATGAAGTTTGACTACAACTCAACAAGAAAAAGGAAAAAAAGGATAAAAAAGAAAAGCATCCATTTGTGTATGGAGTTGGGATCATTGTGAACAGACAGAGAACATTTGGGAAGGAGGACCCAGATTGGGCCTAGAGTTCCAGAAAGATGGTGGATCAGCAGAAAATCAGGCTGTGACTTATGGAGAAAGAGGTGGGGGCTCACTGGAGATTGGGGTTTTGAGACCAACCTGGGTGACGTACGAGACCTTGTCACTAACTGGAATGCAAACAGTGGAGTGGCAGGTGGTGGTACCCACAGCCCGAGCTACATGGAATGCAGTGACCTCGGTCCTGGGGCATTCCTTTGCATCACCCCCGCCAACAGTACGTGCTAGTCCAGACCAGGCACTTTTGCTCATGGACACCACCTCCGTGCCCTGGGAGGTCGAGGTGGGAGTCTGTCTGAGCCCAGGGTTAGGAGACGAGCCTGGACGAAGTGACCAGATCTTGTCTCAGTGAGAGGTCCCCAAAATCGAGTCTGGTGTTGTGGTTCCCGGAGTCCTGGGTGCTCAGGGGCCGAAGCAGGAGGACTACCTTAGCCCTACAGGTCTAGGAACCAGGAGCCACGATCGTGCCAATGTGTCCCTGATCATCTGACAGAGACTCCAGCAACAAAAAGACGCCTCCCACATGTGTCACGATGTGCGTCCATGGCTCTACAGGAAATGTATGAGTGGACGGGGGACAATGGGGAGATCAGGAGGGGAAGGGGCTCTCTCCATGCCTGAAGGTGGCAGACAGGGCGACAGGAACATGGGCTGGTTGTGGCATTGCCAGACTGCCTCAACGCTCTGTGCACAACGGCGGCCGGAGTTCAGAGCCGTCTGTTCCATGAGCTCACATGCATCTTTGCCATGGAACCCGAATGTGGATGGTGGAGGCAGGCCTTCTGGGACACATGGCCAAAGGCATGGAACAGACCTGCCTGGTGGCCACCTTTGAAATCTTCCACAAATGATAGGCCAAAAAGTGTCTTTTCCTCTCTCATCCCTGAGGGTGTCTGTTCACGCTGGGTGGCAGGGATGGTGGTGGTGGTGGTGGTGATTATTATCTTTTGGAGTCAGAATCCCACACTGTTGCCCAGAACAGAGGGTCGGGCCATGCTGACTGCCTCAGCACACTCCACCTGCCAGGCTCAGCCTTTCCTCCCACCTCAGACACCAAGTGGCTCGAGCCACGGGCCTCACCACCATGGCTGGCTAATCTTTGAATTTATTTTTGATGGTGAAGTCAAGGTTTCACCCTGTTTCCCGAGCTGCTGTTGATCCTGCAGCCTTAGTCTGTCCACTTGCCTGGACATTCAAATGGCTGGGATGACAGGCTGAGCACCTGAGCCCTGCCTGTTGTTGTTGTGGTGATGGTGTTTGGTATTATTATTCTGAGTCGGACTCCTGCTTTGTCACCCAGGCTGGAGTGCAAGGGCCCACTCTCAGCCACCTCAGCCTCCACTGTCTGGCTCCGGTGATCCTTGACCTTCTGAGTGGACAGAATGACAGGCGTGCACCACCACACTCAGCTCATTTTTTTGGCTTCTTTTTTCTGAGTTGGATTCTCACTCTGTCACGCAGACTGGAGTGCAGTGGCCACTGCTGGCCACCGCAGCCTCGACCTACTGGACTCCGGCAATCCTTCCACCTCAGCCTTCCGAGTAGCCAGAATTACAGGTGTGCGCTACCATGCCCGGTTAATTTTTTGATTTCAGTTTAGAGATGAGGTCTCGCCTGCCCAGGTGGGTCTCAAACCCACAGGCTCAGGCAATCCACTCACCTCAGCCTCCAAAAGGTGCGGGATTACAGGCTGAGCCACCGAGCTCGGCTAATTTTGGCTTCTTATAGAAACGAGTTCTCACCAAGGTGCCTGGCTGGTCTTGCATATGGGCCTCAGGCCAAACTCTCGCATCGGCCTCCCAGAGCCTCGGGATGACAGGTGTAATCCCCTGATCCCAGGTTCCACACCCTTTTCGGGGGCCCATCACAAGTCCTGCTCCCTTCTGATGACCCAAGAGCCAAGACAGGGCAGCAGGATTCACCCTACAAGCCTTCCCCAGGGAAAGCACCTGGCAGAGGGACATGTCTCCACCATTGTGCCCATCGCTCTGTCTGATTATTCCCCAGGGTGGACCCATTTGCTCTTCCTAGGGGCCACCTCGGGGAAAGTGAGGGCATGACTCTCATACCTTTGGGGTGGTGGGGACGGCCGTATGAATCACACCTGTATCCTTGGCACTCAGGGAGGCCAAGATGGGAATATGACCCCAACTAGGCAGCCCATCTGACTCGGCAAAGAGCACCTTCTGCAAAGAAATACCAGGAACACATCCCTCACCCGTGGACATTACTTCACCTCAAGACCGATTTTTTCTCACTCTAAAGCCATTCACCATTTGAACACACCATGCGCAGTTGAGAATCTGTGTATGATTTTGATGTTTTTGGAGACAGGGTCGGACTCTGTGGCTAAGGCCAGGGCCCGTGGACATGACCGTCATTCTCCACCAGCTTTGATATAGCGGTCACCAGCAATCTTCCCACCTCAGCCTCAGGAATGACCGGGACAATGGCACCTCATCCCCAGGCTCCTGTATGGATGGGTGCACAGACGGGGTCTCCCTTTTTTAGCCCGGGCTGGCCTTGAGGTCCTGGGCTACAGCCATCCTCCCGATTTGGCCTCCCAGAGCACTGGGATTGCAGGTGTGGGCCGCTGCTCCTGGCCTTCTCGTTCGTTTTTGATGAAGAATTGAGGCCGGACCCAGGGGCTTAACCTCATCATCCCAGTGCTTTCAGAGGTCAAAGCCAGTGGCCAGCCTGAGCCTGTGGGTCTGAGACATGCCTGGGGACCTCAGTGAGACCTCGCCTCTACCCACTGTCCCAAATGAGCCAGGTGTGTTGGTGTGTGCCTATCGTTCTGGCTTCTCAGAAGGCCTGTGGGGGAAGGCTTCCTGGAATCCAGTGGGCTGAGGATGTGCTGGCCAGGATCAAGTCACTGCCCTACCACTTGGGTGATGGAGTGAGACTCAGACTCAAAAAAAAATAAAAGGAAAGAAAAGAAGATCACCCATTTGTGTATGGAGTTGGGATCATCGTGAATAGACAGAAATCATTTGGGAAGGAGGCCCCAGCCTTGGGCTTAAAGTTCCCAAAAGATGGTGGATCAGAAGACAATCAGGCTGTGGTTTTGGGTGGCAAGTTCAAGACCATCCTAGCCCATATAGTGAGATCACACTGCACCCCAGAATCCAAACACGAGTCATGCATGGTGGTGCCCACTGTCCCAGCTACAGGAGATGCAGTGGCCTCCATCCCAAGGTGTTCCTTTGCATCACCACTGGCAAAGAAACGTGGGAGTACAGGCAGGGCACCATAGCTCACGGCAGTCAGCCCCATGCCTTGGGATGCCGAGGTGGGAGGATTCCTGACCCCAGGTGTTGGCAACAGGCCGGGCGATGTGGCCAGATCTCATCTCGGTGAGAGGTCCCCAAATTCGAGACAGGTGTGGTGACCCCCAGAGTTCCGGCTGATCAGGGATGAGGCTGGAGTACCAACTGAGCACTGTAGGTTCAGGCCCTGGGAGCCATGATCATGCTGCCACCCCGCAGCCTGGCTGACAGAGACACCAGTGACAAAAAAGACACCTCCCACGTTTGTCAGGATGGGAGACCGTGGCTCTCCAGGGCAAGGTTCATGTGGGCGGGGGGCAATGGCATGATCGGGAGAGGAAGGGACCTGCACCACTGCTCAGTGCTGGCAGACAGGGTGACATGAATGTGTGCCAGCCGTGGCATTGCCAGACTGTGTTGATCACTCTGTTCCTTTCCACCCTTCTAGCTCGGGACCATCTATTTCGTGAACTCACACATGTCTTTGCTGTGGATCCCAAGTGTGGAGGGTGTAGGCAGGCCTTATGGGGCGTGTGGCTGAAGATGTGGGTTGGATGTGCCTGGTGGCCAACTTTGAACCCTCTCAAAATTTCAGGCCAGAAAACGCCTTTTCCTCTCCGATCCTTAAAGGTGACTCCTCACTCTGGGTGGCAGGGGTGGTGGTGGTGGTGAATATTATTATTTGGATTTGGAATTCACTCTGTCACCCAGGCCAGAGTGTAGGGGCTAACTCATGGACACAAACTCCACCTGCATGGCTCAGGCCATCCTCTCACCTCGGCCCCCCGAGTGGCCAGAACCACAGGCCTGCACCAACATGCCTGACTAATATTTGGATTTATTTTTGATGACCGAGACAGTCTTGCCCCATGTCCAAGACTGGTGTTGAACCAACAGTCTCAGGTTACCCACTCATCTGGAGCTCTGAAGGGCTAGGATATTGGGCTGAGTCCCTGAGCCCGGCCAGTGGTTGTGGTGGTGGTGTAGGTTGGTATTTTTATTCTGAGTTGGAGTCCCGCTCTGTTGTCCAGGTCAGAATTCAGTGGCCCACTTTTGGCCTCCGTGGCCTCCACCGGCTGGGCTCTGGTGGTCCTCCCACTGCCTCTTCCCAAGTAGGTGGAATGACTGTGTGAGCCACCATGATCAGCTAATATTTTATCTTCTAGTAGAGACAAGGATCGCCAAGGTACCCAGGCTGGTCTGGACCCTGGGGGCTCATGCCATCCTCTCACCTCAGCCTCTCAGAGTGCCAAGATGACAGGTGTGAGTCCTTGCACCCAACCTGCAGACCCCTCTCAGGGCCCCACCACGAGGCCCACTACCTTCCAATGACCTGGTGTCAGAAGCCAAAGTCTGAGGCCTTCATGTTGACAGGGCCTGGAAGACCAAAAACCCCAGGATGCAGGGCAACTCTGGCAGCTATTGGCTCTGCTTCTACTCATCTTTTATGTTTGCCCTAGGTATCCGGAGAGTTGAGAGATGAAAAAAAATTGTAGTCCCTTAAAAGAATCTATTAGCAGAAACATGAAATTAGTGAAATGGAAATTTTTCTGCTGAGATATGACCCTACATTTGAGTTTTTCTATTTCCACCCTTTTGGTGCTTGAACCCACAACAATGATTAAAAAATTTGCATGGCACTCTCCTACCCCTGGGAGCCTTGGCTTGATTGTGCATCAGTGTTCTCTTTATCCCTGTCAGAGGACTATAGATGGAAATTATAAACATCATGTTTGGCATCATAATAGGCTTATTACTTTTAGTTTTTTAAGTTGGTTGCTAAATAGGGAACTTTGGGGATATCATTTTCCTTTTGCTAATTGTGAAGTGTTATATAGGTATTTTTAACATAACAAAAAACTTTGTTGTGATGATTATGAGTGTTTTAATTTTAGGTGCCCCCATTTATGCAAGAAAACAGAAGGATGGCCCTATAATTTGCAGTATACACAAACATTTGCATTTTAGAGTAGATCATTAAAATGTAAAGGTTGAAATAGTAGAAAAGGCTTTGTAATTGTATTTAGAAAAAATAAAATGTTAAGAAAACCTAAGTTAGACATTAAGTTGTTAAGTTTAGATGGTTAGGATTAACAGTTACTGAAAATATGTCGTGAAAAATTGCATCATTTAAAGATTCTATTAGTGGATACATTTTCATAAATTTGAGGGAAGACAGACAGTATTTCAATGCCATTAGAACAATGATCAAAACATAATGAATATGTCAGAGTTTGAAGGTCAAACTGTATATAACTTAAAGTACAAAAAGAACATGAAAAGAAAAATAAATGGGCAATTGTCCTGCATAACATCAGAGTCAGTGTCGAAGTTTTCTCCTATGCTGACGCCGTTCCTCATTCAGGAAACCCTGAGCTGCAGGAGCATGACTCTGGCAAGTGGTGTCTGAATAGGGCCCTGAATGTTAAGCCTTACTTTAATCTGAACGGATAAAACCTTGCCTAGGATGCTACAGACCCCTCAGTAGAGCAAAGTTAGAAAGGGTAAGCAATTTTAGAGCTGTGATATAAACATGGGTCAGAGTGAAATTAAAGAAAAAAAAATTGTTCATAAATATTTTGATGAACATGCTTTCTAAAAGAGAAATTAAAGTTTTCTCTACACGATTATCTTCTTTTCTCCATTTTATGCTACAATGGTTGTTTGAGTCCAGCTCCAATGAGAGAGTCAGGGCCTGACTGGGGAGAATCAGGAAGTGGCAAAAAAGAAAAGACGAAGATGACAGTAATCCTCTTCCTGGAGAGAGCTCAAGACTCTGCCAATTTTTATTCAATTCTTACAAGTTATATAGTTTTTTTACTGAACCCCCTACCCACAAAATGTATCTCATGTTACACACTAAATGTTTACATCATGTTTTTTCTTTTGTTTATGGGGAAGTTGACCTTTACAGGTTTCATTTTGCTTCTTCCTGCTACCAGGTGGTGTAACAAAACACCAGCTGCCAATTTATCAGCCACATCCTGTGACCTCTAGGTCACCTGAATCTCTTCCCTTCGCTATTCTATTTCTTTTCCTTTACTAATCTATTTTCTAAATTCTACCCTTATATATACTTTCAGCAGCAAAATATTGACTTGTTTTTTCTTTTATATAACCACCCTTATCTTTCCCACTACAAATTCTTAATACTATTAATTAAAAAATTTAACTTTCTTAATTCTAATTGCCTTATCTATATTACTTGCTATTTTTTATCACCTATTTTACATTTTATATTTCTAAACAAAACTTGTCTAAATCTACAATTATATATGAAATTAACCTTGCTTCTAATCCTAAATGTATTTAATTTTAAACCTACATTAAGTGTATATAATTTTAAGTTTACCTTAAAACTTAATTATTTCCTATTCCTTATATTTATCTAATGCCTACATGTATAATAAACATTTATCTTTTAATTATAACTGCTATCTATTTAATTCTAATCCTTAGTTTAATTTTAACCTTCTTTCTAATTAAACTATAATATTTCTTAAATCAAAAGGCATGTCTGTGACTTGTTTTTCCCAAAAACACCTGTTTTTTGGAGATACTCTTGTCTCAATTTTTCACTTCCTCATCAATCACAACTGTCAATGTTGTTACTTATAAAGGGTGTGAGGAAGTACTTACTTTTCCTTTTTAGCTAAAGGTTGCAAAATTTGCATTCCCTTGTCCTTTCAGAGGGGAAATTTTTTGCTGTTGAGCCCTTTTTACATTTTTATACATAGGTTTACTGCTAATTCCGCATCCTTGCACATTCTAAGGGGCACCCTTTTTGCTGCAATCTCACCTCCATTATGCCTATATATAATTTTTGCTGTCAAATGCTATCATCCATTTGCGCATCTATTATCTCAATTAAAGAGGGAATATTCTCAAGCCTATGCATGCAATCCTTCAAAGTTAGGGAAGGTCCATCAACAGGATCCATGGGGCTTTGCCTTTGTCATGGCCACATTTTACTGGGGCCTTGTTCCAAGCTGGCATTTTTCCTGTTTTCAGGTCCCTTTTACCTTACTTTTACTAGTGATTGCGGCTCCCAGCATCTTCCCCTGTTTTGCTTTTTATAATGGCAAGGTGGATAGTGTTGGAGTTCCATTGAACAGCTTTTCTTAGTTTCTGGATAATGACTAGTAGGACAAACAGCAAAAACAAAATGATTAGTCCAATTGCTGTAAAATTGTAAATTAAATTCCATAGAGAATTAGAAGAAATGAATCAAGTAAGAGTATCTGTGAATTTAGATGCCAATTGAGAAAACGAAGTTGGAAATAAATGGGCTTGAGAAATAACCATGATTTGAGTGTGCAGCTGCTGAATGTCTAGGGTTGAATTTGTGAGTACCAAACTCCCATTAAATGTTTTTGGACATCAGTCCAGCTAATATTTTGCCCATTATATGGCATAGTAGTAACACAAATCCATTTAAATTGGGTGTGACAAGCAACAGACATTTGGACCTTAATATACTGTATTTGACTTCCTATATATAACAATGCTGATTCTAAAACATTTAATCTATCAATAATGCCCTTATCTATTTGTTCTTGAGTAAACAAAGCTAAACTAACATTTTGGAATAACTCGTTCACATGTTCAGCAGTATGTACTTCCTGTACTAAAGCAGCTGCAGAAGCTGCTACAGATCCTATTATGGCAATTCATGCTGTTATTCCTAATATAAAGGCAATCACAAACCTTCGAGATCTAGCTAAAGTAGAAGTTACTTGTTCCACAATGAATGTTCCAGGAGTAGCATACCAAGGGATGGGCAGCTTAACAGGTAAAAACACATATGCTTGACGTCTAATAAAAACACTTGAGTGGAGTTTTTACCAACACAATTGGACAGTGAACAGTTTTCACAAGTAACTTCAAAATGACCATATTTATAAATTAAAGAATATTTAGAATGAAAATTTGCAATCAATAAAGCATAAGGAGAATCAACACATGCCTGTAAAAAAGTGGTAAAACGAGAACGGGGTCGATAGAGTGTTATGGGGCCTGTTGCTGCAAATAACCAATAAAGCTGGGGTTGTAATGAACTATTCTGAGACCAAGAACTTTGGAAAATAGGTGAAGCCAACCCATATGGGGACCAACTATCTAAAATTATAGGGGGTAGGATTTGCGGGTAAGGGCTGCTCCAGTTAATTCTTAAATTGGATCCTGAATTAAGATAAGATCTATAATTATACTTGGGTCTGGAGATTGACCAATCGTATATTTTTATAGAGGAACATTTATGAAAAGGTGGTATTGGTTCAAATAATTTATAGGACACAGTAGTATTAAACCTACATATCCTCCATTTAGGGAACCCGTCATTTATCCCTATTGCATACCAATAATATCTTACATGCGTAATATCAGTACAAAGGGAAATATTATTATTTTGGGTTTTCTCTATAAAGTAACGACCATTAGTACTGTATACATCAGTGGGACCGTGAAATGTGAGTCCCCACAGATTACTCCGACCTCTAGAAGTAGGGGAATTTGTAAAAATAATTCTATGTTTTAACAAAATGCATCCTGACCAAGAAAAAGAAGGAGAAAAACAAATAGGGTGAGTTCCTGTTACCCCATTATAATTAATGCTATTAACCATTCTAGTAGTGATGAATGAAGAACTTTTGCCTCCCATTAAGTCACTATTATTAGTGAAAATCTTAATAGTAGGCTCATCCCAAGTTACAGGGTGAAATAAAGGCGGGTCAGGCACATAGGCCCAATAGCTTGGGGTATTATTATTTGGTGATAAGGTGGCAGCAAAACATCCAGGGGGTGACAATACCTGGGTTGTTATAACAGCAAGCATAGCCACAAGCAACGTCCCAGAATTAGCAGTGTGTCCTTGGGACAAAACCAGTTCCTCTGCTTGCCCTGTCAGCGCCTTCAGCTGTCTCCAGGTGGGGGGTGTTGAATTCTGAGTCTGTCTGGAGCACCGATGTTTCCGAGACCTCAAAGTCATTCTGGCAAATGACGTAGACATGGAGGGAGCTGGAACAAATGATGTCAGCACAGGAGGATCAGAACAAATGACATCAGTGTTGAAGAACTTGGAGCTGAAATAAAAAGCTCAGGAGGAACTGGTGAGAAATTTGGTGATGATGGAACTTTAAATGTTGATTCAGATGGAGATGAAAGCACACACGGTATTTTCATAAGTGGTGGAGAACTTTCTTCTTCGCTTTCGGAGGAGCTGGAGTATTCACACACTCTTCAGTGAGGTGGCAAGGGAACTGGAGGAGGCATCTTTCTCTTGGTCACCTTGGTCAGGGGCGGTGGTTGGGGCTGGATGAACAGGTGACTCATTGTAATGTCGAGTGAGTGGATCAGGTATCCACACTGGCGAGTCAGCGTTCTGAGGGAAGACACAAGCAAAGTCTCGTATGGACGTTAGTAAAATCCACTGTCATTTAAATGGTTACTCACAAACAAAGCTTGCTTTATTATATGCCTGGTTTTAAAGCTCCCATAGTTTCCATAGTTTCGTTTATCTTTCTTAAGCCTTGTAACATTCTCCACTTGCCTGATTTCTTTTTGATAGCAAACACTGGAGAATTCCAAGGGCTGTTAGACTTTTCTATATGTCCTGCTTGCAATTGTTGGTTCACTATTTCTTGTACTGCTGACAACTTTTCAGCGGATAGGGGCCACTGTTCAACCCATATAGGGACATCATCCCTCCAAGTTATGGGGTCAGCAGTAGTATCAGTGGCCCCCATTATAAATCCATCCCTAGTCCTTCCCTATTTTTATTAGGCATGACCAAAATTGGTTTGGTGATACCTTGTAAATTTTCCCCTAATCTTTATTAGGATGAAATCCCATTTGAATCATCTGGGCACTAGCAAGCAATTTTTGACTTATTAATAAGACTCCCATTTGTTCCAATATATCTCTTTCCCATAATGTAAAGGGGAGGGATGGGATAACCTAAGACTGAAAAGTGCCTGACGTCTCCAAGTCAGTCCATGTTAGCATTTGAGTACTTTTAGCAACATTGTGAGCTTGCCCCAAACCTACTAAATTTGAAGCAGTTTCTTGTACTGGCCAATGTTGGGTCCAATCTTTTCCTGCAATGCAGGAAACATCTGCTCCAGTATCTATGAGCCCTTCAAACTGCCTGCCCTGAATTTGAATGGCTTTTATAGGTCTACTTTTTTTTCCCTCTTGAATCCAAAAGGCCATGTCAGTAGAGCCGAATCCCTTTTCCTCTCAGGGCTTTGAAGAAATTAAATTTCCCCTCTTGAAAAATGGCAAAACTAATAACTGTGCAATCCTTTACCCTGCATGAATCATAATGGTCTTGGAAGGTGACTGTAAAAGAACCTGAATTTCTCCTGTATAGTCTGAGTCTATCACTCCTGGAATGACAGAAAGTACTTGAAGAGAGATGGAACTGCACCCGATTACCAATCCTACCGTCCCTTCAGGGAGTGGGCCAAAAATTCCTGTAGGAATTTTAGTTACGGCCGAGTCACTAGCTAATATTGCTGAGGTGGAGGAACTGAGGTCCAATCCTGAGCTGCCGGGAGTTGCTCTGAAGAGTTGTTCAATTTTGTTCCTTGTAGGAACGGATTTTGACTCTGGAAGTTCAGGTTTAGGTTTTGACTGTCATTGTTCTGAGATGTCCCGATTATTTGAGGGACCTGGGACTGGCCCCGCTGCCAGTTTCCCTGCAGCTGAGTCTGATTATTAAGGCCGGGAAATAATAGAGTACCGTTCTTATGAAATTTAGATCGGCAGTCCTTAGTCCAATGAAACCCTTTGGCACATCCCCTGCAAACAGTAGACGGTGAGTTTGTATTATTTTGTGCAGGTCTCGATTGGACATTTTTAAAGGGGCAATTTCTACCAAAATGGACGGGATGACCACAAGTAAAACAATTCCCGTTCTTTGTATCCTGCTTCTGTAAGACCTGGGAAATTGTTTGCCCTTTAAGTGCAGCGGCCATACCCACTCCCTGCATATAAGAGGGTGTCAATTCAGCACAAGTTTTAATATAATCAGAGATAGCACCCATCTTTCTGATAGGACTAATTAAAGCTTGGCATGGAGGAGAGGCATTTTCAAAAGCTAACTGTTTTACTATTAGATCTTCTGCAGCCTTATTAACAACCAACCTTGCTACTGCTTCAGACAGCCGAGCTATAAAATCCTAAGGTTCGTCTGGCTTTTGCTTAACATTGGCAATTCCTGGCACCTTCTGATCGGGAGGAGGCAATTTACGCCATGCCTCTACACCCATTTCTCCCACAGCCTGTAATACATCCTTATGCATCTTAGCCTGTGCACCAATAGTCAAAAACTGTCCTTCTCCCATATACATGTCCTTAGTAACTACTGGTCTAGATGTCCCTCGCCGTTGTGAATTTTGCATAAGCATTTTGTTTTTGACAGCTTCCTCATACTCCATTTTCCATAAACTAAAATTGTCCTCCAGTTAAACATGCCTTAGCAACTTGGAACCAATCATAAGGAACCAACCATCGTGCCCCTAGCCCTTCTACCAGGGAAAGTGTATAAGGAGCAATGGGACCATAATCATGACAAGCCATTTTAATTTTATTATTATTAATTTTTTTTTGAGTTGGAGTTTCACCCTGTCACCCAGACTGGAGTGCAGTGGCTGCTCCCGGCCACTGCAGCCTTGACCTGCTGGGCTCCGGTGATCCTTCCACCTCAGCCTGCCAAGTAGCTGGAATTACAGGCATGTGCTACCATGTCCGGCTGATTTTTTGATTTATTGTAGAGATGAGGTCTCACTGTCCAGGTGCGTCTCGAACCCGTGGGCTCAGGTAATCCACTCACCTCAGCCTCCCAAAGGCGCGGGATTACAGGCTGGGACCGTAATCATGACAAGCCGTTTTAATTTCTTTAAGTAGTTTAAAAGGTAGGGCTTCCCAACGCGGGTCCTCCCCTTCAAAGGTAATGGGAAAGCAGTGCAATAATTCTCCTTGTTCATGTGCTTGTTGCACAGCTCCTCTAAATCCCGATTTATATTTTCTTGCCTTGTTTTCTGGAGGCATGAGGGAAAGTGGGGGAACAGTAGGTAACGTGAGAGGAGGCCAACATGGGTTATTATATTTAGCAGCTTCCTCATTTAAATCTACCTCGTCTTCAGGAGACAACTGATCCTCAGTACTGAAAGTCGGGGATTCCCCTTTATCTTCTTTCTCCTCAGACTCGGACTGTTCCTCCTCCTGAGTTAGCATAATCTTAGAAGGACAAGAGGAAGTTCTATTAAGCAATGGGGTAGCAGTGGTCTCAGTTTGGGAAAAGATGCCATGACAAGGTTTAGTCATGAGAGCCTGCCTTAATATATTCCATAAAGAATAAGCATCCTCAGGCATTTGGGTCCCACTGTTAGTGGTATACAATCTTTTAATATTTTTTCCAAACGGGTCCCAGGTTTCCAAATCCAAGGTCCCCTCATCAGGAAACCAGGGATTTACCTTTTGAACAAAGTCTAAAAATAAGTTTAATTTGTCTTTACTAACCTTAATCCCTTTATGCTGCAATACTTTTCCCATAATTCTTAAATAAGCTTTTCTTTCTTTTGAACCAGAATGGCCCATATTTACTCCTTATGGAGGCACGACAACTTCTCAAGTTCTTAAAGAGACACACTAACTTCTCAAATCACTTCTTTTAAAGAGGCACAATATCTTCTCAAGTTCTGGATTACTCTTAAAGAGACACGACAACTTCTCAACTTCTTTTTAAAGAGGCACTACAACATCTCAAAAGTTCTGACACGATTACTTCTCAACGTCTTAAAGAGGCACAATAACATCTCAAAAGTTCTGGCAGGTTACTTCTCAACGTCTTAAAGAGGCACAATAACATCTCAAAAGTTCTGGTTATTTGTCCTACCCTTAACCTGCACTCACTCACAGGGCGTCTGCAGTATGCTCAGAACAAAGTCCGTTCCCAAAACGACATAAAAATTATATTTACCTGAAATCAAGTCCCTGTTCAGGGGCGCCACCTGCTTGAGTCCAGCTCCAATGAAAGAGTCAGGGCCTGACTGGGGAGAATCAGGAAGTGGCAAAAAAGAAAAGACGAAGACGACAAGAATCCTCTTCCTGGGGAGAGCTCAAGACTCTGCCAATTTTTATTCAATTCTTACAAGCTTGTATAGTTTTTTTATTGATCTCCCTACCCACAAAATGTATCCCATGTTACACACTAAATGTTTACATCATGTTTTTTCTTTTGTTTATGGGGAAGTTGACCTTTACAAGTTTCATTTTGTTTCTTCCTGCTACCAGGTGGTGTAACAAAACACCAGCTGCCAATTTATCAGCCACGTCCTGTGACCTCTAGGTCACCTGAATCTCTTCCCTTCGCTATTCTATTTCTTTTCCTTTACTAATCTATTTTCTTAATTCTACCCTTATATATACTTTCAGCAGCAATATATTGACTTGTTTTTTCTTTTATATAACCACCCTTATCTTACCCACTACAAATTCTTAATACTATTAATTTAACATTTTAACTTTCTTAATTCTAATTGCCTTATCTATATTACTTGCTATTTTCTTATCACCTATTTTACATTTTATATTTCTAAACAAAACATGTCTAAATCTACACTTATATATGAAATTCATCTTGCTTCTAATCCTGTGTATTTAATTTTAAACCTACATTAAGTGTATATAATTTTAAATTTACCTTAAAACTTAATTATTTCCTATTCCTTATATTATCTAATGACTACATGTATAATAAACATTTATCTTTTAATTATAACTGCTATCTATTTAATTCTAATCCTTATTTTAATTTTAACCTTCTTTCTAATTAAACTATAATATTTCTTAAATCAAAACCATGTCTGTGACTTGTTTTTCCCGAAAACACCTGATTTTGGAGATACTCTGTCTCAATTTCTCACTTCCTCATCAATCACAACTGTCAATGTTGTTACTTATAAAGGGTGTGAGGAAGTACTTGGTTTTCCTTTTTAGCTAAATGCTGCAAAATTTGCATTCCCTTGTCCCTTCAGGGGGGGAAATTTTTTGCTGTTGAGCCCTTTTTACATTTTTATACATAGGTTTACTGCTAATTCCGCATCCTTGCATATTCTAAGGGGCACCCTTTTTGCTGCAATCTCACCTCCATTATGCCTATGTATAATTTTTGCTGTCAAATGCCATCATCCATTTGCGCATCTATTATCTCAATTAAAGAGGGAATATTCTCAAGCCTATGCACGCAATCCTTCAAAGTTAGGGAAGGTCTGTCAACAGGATCCATGGGGCTTTGCCTCCCTCATTGCCACATTTTACTGGGGCCTTGCTCCCAGCTGGCATTTTTCCTGTTTTCAGGTTCCTTTTACCTTACTTTAACTAGTGATTGCAGCTCCCAGCAAACAGTGCCGCTGGTTCCGTGAAGAAGGCATTGGAATTTAGAAACATGGACAAAGGTTGGGGAAAAGTTGAAAGTTTATTAAACTCTCCATGGTCCAGAACAAGTGCCTGTAGATACTTTTGCTTTATGGAATATAATGAAAGATGTCTTATATCCACAAGAGATTGATAAAAAGTCCATTAGAGCAAACAGGGAACCAGGTGAAACAACTCCCTTACTAATCCCTGTTCTTTCCCAGGCAGTGTTAGTCACTGCCCCTGTTGATGATGATCTTCTACTACCTGAGGATAAGGAATGCATAAAAGAAAAAGCAGCTAGGTATCATGAAGAAAAATATCCAGATAATTTAAATTTGCACCTTGGCCCAAAAGATCTCTGGCAAGTGGAGCCAGGCAGGGAGGGATTGTGATTTTTGACCGTCTTGATTTAAGAGGAGAAAATTATCTTTCTATACTGATTCCTGTTATATAAATGGGATGTTGTATCATATTTTAAAAAGTCACCATTCCTGTTAATAAGGCAACCATTCTTGATTTACTTATCCAATTACAGCAACTAATAATTGTTAGAAACCAACCATTTTTCATAGGTCATATTAGATTTCATTAAGAACTCCCTGGACCTCTACATCAAGGTAATTAATTAGCAGATGCCTTGACATAATCGGTCATATGCCCTCTCTTTGTAGTTCTTTAGTGAATCAAGTTCAGCAATCCCATACAATTCATCACCAAAACTCTGAAGCTTTCACGCACCAGTTTCACATTTTAAGAGAAACAGCTAGACAAATCATAAAATATACTTCATGTCCTACTTCTAATAGCCCCCTCCCCTCAGGAGTTAATCCCCACCGATTAAACACTAATATTTTGTGACAACTGTATGTTACTCATTTCCAAAGTTTTGGAAAATTGTCATTTCTACATGTGACATTGGATACATTTTTCCCTGTAATTTTAGCCTCGCCCAGAACTGGGGGAGTCTATAAAGATGTAGTCCAACATTTATTCTCTTGTGTTTTACAGCTGGGTTTTCCTAAACAATTAAAAACTGATAGCTGGGCTTTGTGGCTCAGCCTGTAATCCTGTGCCTTTGGGAGGCTGAGGTGAGTGAATTGCCTGAGCCCATGGGTTCGAGGCCTGCCTGGGCAGCGAGACTTCATCTCTACAATAAATCAAAAAATCAGCTGAGCATGGTAGTGCATGCCTGTAATTCCAGCTACTTGGAAGGCTGAGGCGGAAGGATCACCAGAGCCCAGCAGGTCGAGGCTGCGGTGGCCGGGAGCGGCCACTGCACTCCAGTCTGGGTGACAGAGTGAGACTCCAACTCCAAAAAAAAAAAAAACGATAATGCTCTTCCTTATGCATCAAAAGATTTTCAGTCATTTTATACCCAGTTTGGCATCTCTCATTCTACAGGAATGCCCTATCATCCTCAAGATCAAACTATCATTGAGAGAGCCCATCAAACGTTAAAAAATCAAATAATTAAATTGCAGGATACGGAATAGAATATAATTTTCCCCATCATCCTAGAAACCATGCTATGTTTGTAAGTTATCATCTCAATTTGAACTCTGAAGCACATTCAGCTATGATGAGACATTGGGAGTCCTAAGAATACTGTTGATCTAATGGCAAAAGGAAAGATCTTCTTACAGGTTAATTGAAGGGGTTCAATGCCCTTTTAACATGTGGGACAGATTATGCTTGTGTATTTCCCCAGGACTTACCCTAACGTATTTTGGTACAGGATCATCTAATTAGAGATATTCAGCTCCCCACCCCTGTCGAGTTACAGGCAGAGGACACATAAATCACACCATCAGTCTGAGTAGAATGCAGATGATGAAGAGAAGGTGTTGGTTCCTAAGTTGAAATGTCTCACGATTCAACAACCACTTTCACTTCCACCAACTTGACTGATGTCATCTCATCCTTTGTCATCTCCTGCTTATCAACCCAGACATTACCATTGAGCTGTTTTGACTAGACAGTGCACACCACCCACATGGGAGCAAATCAACATGCTCAACCAAGATGCTGAGGATCTGGTTCGCTCTCAAGACACTTCTCTCACTCCTTCTACTGTTTTTGTTGCTCTGCTGGCTATTATAGTGTGCCAGGTGGGTTGTACTTATTCGGAAAAATCGTATTGGTTTTATATCCCAAACCCTCCAGTGTTCCAGCCTGTTACATGGGATGGTAATATTATTACTGTTTTACTAATCATTCTTCTTTTTTAGGAGGCCCCACTCTTTTTTCATCACAAGTCAAAACTGTTATTAATTATAATTTTTCTTTTTCAAGTTATTCTACTTCTCCTCCAATATGTTTTAGTTTACCTAAAATATCAGAACAGTCCTTTGATATTTCTGGTTGTTGAAACTCACGTATAAAAGCCATGATAACAGATAGCCCCTCTTATCTTCCCAGAACAGCAAATGACTGAGATAATAGGTTTCTTAAATTATTGATGCCTGGGGACTCTGACCCTAAATTAGCAACCAGGGCTCTGGAGGAATGCCTGAGTCCCTCAGATTGAGGACCCAGGGGCCAGATCATGCTGCCATGCCCCATCCTGGCTGACAGAGACTATAGTGACAAAAAAGACATTTTCCACGTGCGTCAAGATGGGCATCCATGTTTCCCCATTGAAAGGTTCGCATGAGCAGAGGATGATGGAGTGATTGGGAGAGGTAGGGGCCCTTGCCCTGCCTGATGGTGGCAGACAGGGTGACAGTAACCTGGACTGCCCTCAGCATACCCATATCACTTTGATCGCTATGTGCCCAATGGCTGCCCTAGTTCGGGTATGTCTTTTCCATGAGCTCACATGTGCCTTTGCCATGGGTCATGAGTGTGGAGGGTGGAGGCCAGCCTTCTTGGGTACGTGTCTGAAGGCACATGAAGGACATGCCCAGTGGTCTGCTTTGAAACCTCCTGCAAATGACAGGCCAGAAGTGCCTTTTCCTCTCCCATTCCTGAGGGTGAATCCTTGCACTGGGTGTCAGTGGTGGTGGTGGTGGTGGTGGTGGTGGTAGTGATTACTATTATTTGGATTTGGAATCCCTGTCTGTCACCCAGGATAGAGAGCAGGGGCATGCTCAAGGCCCCTGCAGTCTCCACCTTCTGTGCTCATGCAATCCTCCCATCTCAGATCCCTGAGTGACTGGAATCACATACATGTGCCACCATGCCCAGCTAATCTTTGGATTTATTATTGATGTCTGAGATAAGGTCTCGCCCTGTGTCCCGGGCTTATGTCAAAACTTCAGGCTCATGCCGTCCAATTGCCTGGGTCTCCATAAGGCCAGAATGCCAGGCTGAGTCCCTGATTCCGGCCTGTGGTTGTGGTGGTGGTGATGGTTCGTATTATGCTGATGGTTGGTATTATTTTTCTCAGATGGAGTCCCACTGTCAGCTTGGCCAGAGTGCAGGGGCCTGCTCTCTACCACCATGGCCTCCACCAGAGGGGCACCAGCAATCTTTTCCCCACGTCCTCTCTAGTGGTCGGAAAGACAGGTGTGTGCCACCACGCTTGACTCATTTTTTTTGTCTTCTTGTAGAGAGGAGGTCTCGACAAGGTGCCAGTGCTGGTCTCGACCCAGGTCTCAGGCTTTCCACTCTCCTTGGCCTCCCAGAGCGCCCAAATGAAGGCATGAGCCCCCGTGCCTGGCCTACATGCCTTTCTCATGGTCCAACTGTGAGGCCAACTCCCTTCTAACAACCCGGGACACCAGAGAGGTCAGCCAGAGTCTCCCACCAACCCGTCCCATAGGAGAGATGCTGGCACAGGGGAGTGTCTTCCCCTGGGCACCACCACTCCACTGGCCCAGCTCCCTAGGGTCAATCCCCTCCCTCCTCCAAGGGGCCACCATGGGGAAAGGGAGGTCTTGACTCTCAAATCTACAGGGGGGTGGGGATGATCGGGCAACTCAGGCCTGTCTCCTCGACTTTCAGGGAGGCTAAAACAGGAAGATGGTCAGAGCCCAGGAGCTAGAGACCAGGCTGGACACCATAGGAATCCCCCAACTCAATCCCAAGCAAAACCTAGAAAACCTTCTTTGAGGGCAGTCCTCAGCAGGAGGATCGCTTCCGGTGCAGATTTCAAGACAAGTCAGGAAGACCAGAATTTGGACCAAATGGAAAGCCTGTGATCACAGCAGTATGGGTTGCTCACCCTGAGAGTATGGCCCAAGTTGTGTGGTTTGAGTTCACCCTGAGCAACCTAGTGAGGAAAGAAAAGAAAGAAAGAAAGAAAGAAAGAAGGAAAGAAAGAAAGAAAGAAAGAAAGAAAGAAAGAAAGAAATCCATTCTCCTGCAAACATTCTTCCCTCAGTCTGTCCACCCCCTCTCTCCCCAAATGTGAGGGTCACCCACGCTCAGCAACTTCCAGCCCCAACCTCCACAATGTCTGCCCCCCTTTGGTGTGGGAGTTCCTGAGGCTCCCTGGCCAGGTTCCTGCTGACTCTCTTCTCTGAGGTGAGAAATGTGCCCCAGGCAGGCTGACCCTCAGACTTGGCAACGAGGGCCTTCCACCAAAGAAAGGCCAGAGACACATCCCTCAGTCAGAGTTTTTTCTTCCACTAAATTCCATTTTTTTGCTCTAAAGCCAGCCACCTTGTGAACACACCACGCTCAGCTGAGAATGTGCATGATTCTGATATTTTTGGAGACAGGGTCTGCCTCTGTGACCCAGGCTGGGGTCGAGGACACTATGGTTCTTCACTGCCAGCTTCAAAATCGTGGGCTCTGGTGATTCTCCTGCCTCAGTCTCCGGAGTGGCCTGAATGATGGGCTCCTGTGTCCCAGAGCCCCTGTTTGAATGAGTGCTAGATGGGGTCTCGTTGTATGACCCAGGCTGTACTTGAGTTCCTGGGCTCCAGCCATCCTCCCATCTCTGCCTCCCAGAGTGCTGGGATTCCAGTCATGGACCACCAAGCCAGGGTTTCTGGTTTGTTTTTGACGAAGGATCGAGGCCAGATTCGGGAGACTCAGCCTCATCATCTCAGCACTTTGGTAGGCCAAGACCAACAGCCAGCCCCAGCCTGCGGCCTGAACCCACCTGAGCAACTCGGCAAGAGCTTATCTCTACCCTCCATCCCAAATGAGCTGGGTGTGGTGGTGTGCACCTGTAGTTCTGGCTCATCGGAAGGACAGGGAAAGCCTTGCCAGAGCCCGGCAGGCTGAGGCTGTGGTGGCAGGGAGTGAGCCACCACCCTCCAGGCTGGGTGACAGAGTGAGACTCTGACAGAGAAAAAATGAAAAAAGGGGGAAAAAGAGAGGATCCATTTGTGTATTGAATTGTGATCATCATGAATGGACACAGATCATTTGGGAAGGAAGCCCCAGTCGTGGACATAGAATTCCCGAAAGATCGTGGATCAGCAATCAGGCTGTGGCTTTGGGAGTCTGAGGTGAGAGACCACTGGTGCCCGGGTGTTTGAGCCCAGCCTGGGCCATGTAGCAAGACCCCATCACACCCTGGAAAACAAACACTGGACTTGCGCATGATGGCACCCACAGTCCAGGCTACACAGGATAAGGTGACCTCCCTCCTGGGTGTTCCTTTGCATCGTCCCTGCCCACAGACCATGCAAGTCCAGGCCAAGCACTGTTGCTAACGTCCATAAGCCCCACACCATGGGAGGCCAATATGGGAGGCTGCCTGATTCCAGGGGTTGCAGACAAGCCCGGGAGACGTGGCAAGAGTGTACCTTAGCGAGAGAACCCCAAAATAGAGACTGACCTGATGGACCCCAGATTCCCAGGTGCTCAGGGGCTGATGCAAGAGGACAACCTGAGCCCGGCAAGTCAAGTACCCGGGAGCCACAATCGTGCTGCCGCACCACAGCCTAGTCTATGAAGACTCTGGAGACAAAAAAGATGTCTCCCACATGCGTCATGACAGACATCCATGGCTTCCCAGGGAAGGGTCCACTTGGGTGGCTGACAGTCGGGAGAAGAAGTGGACCTCCCCAGGTCCAAAGTTTGCAAACTGGGTGACCAGAACCTGCGCTGGCCGTGGCATTGCCTGACTCCCTTGATGGCTCTGTGTCCAACGGCCACCCTAGCACTAGACCGTCTGTTCCATGAGTTCACACACTCCTTTTCTGTGGGGCACCAATGTGGAGTGTTAGGCAGGCCTACTGGGGTGCATGGCTGAAGGCGTGGGACTGACGTGGCTGGTGGCTGAGGCTGCGGTGCCCAGGAGTGAGCCCCTGACCTAAAACCTGGGTGGAGTGAGACTCCGACTCAAAGATAAAAAGGAAAAAAGGAACAAAAGAAAAGCATACATTTGTGTATGGAGTTGGGATCATTGTGAACAGACAGACATCATTTGAGAAGGAGGACCCAGCCCTGGGCCTAGAGTTCCCAAAAGTGGATTGCAGACATTCAGGCTGTAGTTTTGGGAGGCTGAGGTGGGGGCCTTCTGCAGCCCAGGAATTTGAGACCAGCCTGGGCCAAGTAGCGAGACCTCATCACTCCTCAGAACACAAGCACTGGAGTCGCACATGGTGGCACATGCAGTCACAGCTACACAGGATGCTGTGGCCTCCATTCCAGGGTGTTCCTTTGCGTTGCCCCCACCAATAGCATGTACAAGTACTGGTCAGGCACCATGACTCACAGCTGTCAGTCCCAGGCCCTGGGAGACTGAGAAGGGAGGCTGCATGGGTCCCCAGTTTCAGAGACCAGCCCAGGCAGTTTGGCCAGTCCTTGTCTCAGTGAGAGGGCCCCAAAATTGAGTCAGGCGTGGTGGTCCCCGTCATTCAGGCTGCCCAGGGAACAAGGTGGGAGGGCCACCTCATCCCCGCAGGTCAAGACCCCAGAAGCCATGATTCTTCTGCCGCTCTCCAGCCCAACCTATGGAGACTCCAGCAACAAAAAAGATGTCACCAATGTGGTGCCCATGGCTCCCAAGGGAAAGGTCCATGTGGTTGTGGGATGATGGAGTGATAGTGAGAGGAAGGGGCCCTTCCCCTGCCTGAAAGAGGTAAATTAGGTGACCAGAACCTGGGCTGACCACAGCATTGCCAGACCTCATTGATTGCTCTATACCTGATGACCTCCCTAACTCGGGTCAGTCTCTCCCGTAAGCTCACATGTGTCTTTGCCATTAAGGGCACGAGTGTGGAGGGTGCAGGCAGGCCTTCTGGGTCACGTGGCTGAAGGTGTGGGACTGATGTGCCGGTGGCCAACTTTGAAACAACTAGTGCACGAAAGGCGGGAAAGTGTCTTTTCCTCTCCCATCACTGAGGATGACTCCTCACGCTGGGTGGCAGGTGTGGTGGTAGTGGTGGTGGTGGTGATTATTATAATTTTAAGTTGAAGTCCTGCTCCGTTGCCCAGGCCTTAGTGCAGGTGCACACTCAGGGACACCGTGGACTCCACCTGTCAGGCTCAGGTGATCCTCCTGCCTCGGCCTAAGTAGTGGATGGAACCACAGGTCTGTGCCACCATGCCCAGCTAATCATTGATTTATTTTTGATGGCTGAGATGAGGTCTCAACCTGTGTCCCAGGCTGGTGTCAAAACAGCAGACTCGGGACATCCATTCGCCTGCACCTTCAAAGGATAGGGATGCCTGATTGAGCCCCTGAACCAGGCCTGTGGTTTTGGTGGTGGTGGTGGTTGGTATTATTCTGTGTCAGAGTCCCATTCTGTTGCCTAAGCTGGAGCACAGGGGCTAGCTCTCAGCCACCACACAATCCACCAGGTGGGCTCCTACTATCCTGCTGCAGCAGCCTCCCAAGTGGGCAGAACGAAATGCTTGCACTACCAAGCTTGGATAATTTTTTGGGCTTTTTGCAGAGACCAGGTCTGGGAAAGGTGCCAGGGCTGATCTCGAACCAGGGGGCTCAGCCCATCCTCTCGCTTCAGCCACCAGAGCACTGGGATGACAGACATGAGCCCCTGCACCTGGCCTCCACACCCCTCTTGGGATCCCACAGTGAGGTCCACTCCCTACTGACAACCTGGGACACTGGAGAGGATGACTGGTGTAGCCTGACAAGGACTACACTGAGGGAGCCCCTGGCAAATGGGTGTGTGTCCTCTGGGGCCCCTACACTTCCTCCCACCTTCTTCCTCAGGGTGGACTCGTTTGCTCCTGCCAGGGGCTGCCTAGCAGAAAGGATGGGCATGACTCTCAAAACATCGTGGTGCAGAGACAGCTGAGTGACTCACACATAATTCTGTGGCATTCAGGGCAGCCGAGATGGGAAGAGAGCCAGACCCCAGGAGCTCCAGATGAGCCTGGGCACCATAGCAAGCCCCACCTTGACCTCCAAGCAAAACCCAGAAAACCTTGGGTGATTATAGGCCTTGGTGGGAGGATTGCCTCCTGCCTAGATTTCAAGACAAGGCAGGAGACCAGGTTGTTGATCAAATAGAAAGCCTGTGATTGCTGATGTTTGGGAGACCAAGGCTAAGAGGTTGATCCAAGTTGGGTGGCTTGAGGGCAGCCTGGGCAACCTAGTGAGGAAAGAGAAGTAAAAACAAAAGAAAGAAAGAAAGAAAGAAAGAAAGAAAGAAAGAAAGAAAGAAAGAAAGAAAGAAAGAAAGAAAAGAAAGAAAAAATCCATTCTTCTGCAAAACGTCTGACCTCAGTCCTTCCCCTCCCGCCCACCCACATGTGAAGGTCCCCCAAAATCCCCACCTTTCACCCAAACCCCGCCATAGCTGTTCCCACTTTGGTGTGGGAGTTCCCAAGTCTCCCTGGCCATGTTTCTGCTAGCTCTCCTCTCTGAGGTGTGAAATGTGCCTCAGGCAGGCCCACCCTCTGACTCAGCAGCAAGGACCTTCTGCCAAGATAGGCAAGGGACACATCCCTTTCCCAGGGACATTTCTCTCCCCCAATCCCATTTTTCTTGGATCTAAAGACAGTTGCCCTGTGAACACACCTCAAGCAATTGACAATCTGTTTATGATTCTGATGATTTTGGAGACAGAATATGGCTTTGTGATGAAGACTGGGGCCTAGGGACATGACTGACATTCACTGCCAGCCTCAAAATTGCTGGCTTTGGTGATTCTCCTGCCTCAGCCTCTGGTGTGCTCGGGAAGATGGGCACCTCGACCCCAGAAACACTGTTTGGATGGTTGAGCAAATGTGGTCTCCCTGTATGGCCCAGGCTGGCCTAGGGCTCCTGGGCTCCAGCCTTCCTCTGGCCTCGGGCTCCCAGAGCACTGGAATTCCAAACGTGGACTGCTGTGCCAGGTCTTCTATTTCGTTATCAAGGAAGGGTCAAGGCCATGCTCCGGGGCTCAGACTCGTCATCCCAGTGCTTTGGGAGGCCGAGGCCAGAGGCCAGCCCAAGCCCATGGGTTGAGACCCACCCAGGCACATTGGTGAGACTCGTCTTTACTCTCCACCACAATTAAGCCAGGTGTGGTGGCATGCACCTGCTGTTCCAGGTACTCAGAAGGCCAAGGAAAGGCTCGTGGGAGCCCAGAGGTCCAAGGCTGCAGTGGCTAGAAGTGAGCCATGGCCCTCCAACCTGGATGCCGAAGTGAGACTCTGACTCAAAGAAAAAATGAAAAAAGGAAAAAAAGGAAAAGCATCCATTTGTGTATTCAGTTGTGGTCATCATGATTAGATAGAGATCATTTAGGAAGGAGGCCACAGCCTTAGGCCTAGATTTTCTGAAAGATGGTGGATCAGCAAACAATCAACTGAGGCTTTGAGAGCCCAAGGTGGGGGACCGCTGGAGCCTGGGAGTTTGAGGCCAGCCTGGACCAAGTAATGAGATGTCGTCACTCCCCAGAACGCAAACACTAATGCTCGTCAGCCCCATGCCTTGGGAGGTGGAGGTGGAAGGCTGTCTGAGCCCAGGGTCGGAGACCAGCCCAGGAGATGTTAACAGAACTCATCTTGGTGAGAATTTCCCAAAATTGGGCCTGTTTTGGTGGTCCCCAAAGTTCTGGCTGCTCAGGGGCTAAGCTGTAGGCACTCCTGAGCTCTGCAGTTCAAGGCCCTGGGAACCAAGATCATGCTGCCTCACCCCAGCCAGGCTGATGGAGACTCCAGCAACAAAAATGACAACTCCCACGTGCATCACGATGGGCATCCACAGCTCCCCAGTGAAAGGTTCGTGTGGGTGGAAGACAATCTAGTGATCAGGAAAGGAAGTGGCCCTCCCCACCAAAGATGTCAGACCAGGTGACCGGAACCTGGGCTGGTTGTGGCATTGCCAGAATGCTTGGATTGCTCTGTGCCAGACGGCTGCCCTAATTTGGGGCTGTCCTTTCTGTGAGCTCTCACGTGTGCCCTCTGGGATGCATGGACAAAGGGACAGGACAGACTTGCCCATTGACCTCCTTTGAAACCTCCCACAAACGACTGGGGGGAAAGTGTCTTTTTCCTTCTGATCTCTGAGGATGACTCCTCACTCTGGGTGGCAAAGGTGGTGGTGGTGGTGGTGGTGGTGGTGGTGATTATTATTTGAAATCTGAGTCCCACTCTGTCACACCGGCCTTAGTGCAGGGGCACACTCATGGCCAATGTGGACTCCATCTTCTGGGAGTTCTATCATCTGGGCTCAGCCTATCATCCCACAACATCCCCCCAATTGCTGGAGCCACAAGCCTGTGCCACCATGCCTGGCTAATCTGGTTTTATTTTTGATGGCCGAGATGAGGTCTTGCTCAGTGTCCTGAGCTGGTCTTAAACCCACAAACTCAGGCCGTTCACTCCTCTCAGCCTCTGAAGGGCCAGGATGCCAGGCTGAACCCCTGAACCGGGACTGTGGTTGTGGTGGTGGTGATTGGTATCATCATTCTGAGTTGAAGTCCCACTCTATCTCCCAGGCTGGAGCACAGGGCCTTGCTCTGGGCCACTACAGCCTCCATCGACTGGGTTCCAGCAATTCTCCTGCCGTGGCCTCCTGAGTGGGCAGGAAGACAGGTGTGTGCCACCATGCACAGCTCAATTTTGGTTTCTTGTACAGATGAGCTCTAGCCAAGGTGCCCAGGCTGGTCTTGAACTGGAGGGCCCAGGCCATCCTCATGCCTCAGCCTCCAAAAGCACCAGGGTGACAGGTGTGAACCTCTCAGGGCTCTACTGTGAGGCCCGCTACCTTCAGATGATCCAGGACCATGGAGAGTTCAATTGTAGTCGTCCACTGAGATGGGAAGGTGACCAAAGCCCAGGAGCTGTGACCAGGCTGGAGATCATGGCAAGTCCCCACCTCGACTCCAAGCAAAACCCAGAAAACCTTGGATGAGGGAAGTCCTTGATGGCAAGATTGCCTCCAGCCAAGGTCAAGACCAGTCAGGAAGACCAGGATGTTGACCAAATGGAAAGCCTGTGATCACAGCAGTTTTGGAGGCCCAGGCCAAGAGAATGGCCCGAGTTGGGTGGTTTGAGAGCAGCCTGGGCAATCTAGTGAGGAAAGAAAAAGAAAGAAAGAAAGAAAGAAAGAAAGAAAGAAAGAAAGAAAGAAAGAAAGAAAGAGAAAGAAAGAGAAAGAAAGAAAGAAAGAAAGAAGGAAGGAAGGAAAGAAGGAAAGAAAGAAATGAAGGAAGGAAGGAAGAAAGGAAGAAAAGAAAGAAAGAAAGAAAGGAAGGAAGAAAGAAAGAAAACAGAAAGAAATTCCCCAACAGACCTTCTGCCCTCAGTCCTTCCCCCCCCATGCCAACATGTGAGGGTCCCCCAACTTTGGCACCTTCCAGCCCCAACCTCTGGTGCTCAGCCTCATCATCCCAGTGCTTAGGTAGGCGGAGGCCAGCAACCGGCCAAAGCCTGCAGCCCAAAACCCTCTCGGGCACCTCAGCAAGACCTCATCTCTACCTTGCATCAAAAATGAGCCAGGCATGGTGGCACTTGCTTGTCATTCGGGCTCCTTGGAAGTCCAGGGTAAGCCTAGTGAACCGAGGCATGCTGGCCAGGAGCAAGCCACCACCCTCCTGCCTGGCCAACAGAGTGAGACTCAGACTCAAAGACATAAAGCAAAAAAGGGGGAAAAAATTATCCCTTTGTCTATGGAGTTGGGAACATCGTGAACAAAGATCATTTGGGAAGGAGTCCCCAGCCTTGAGCCTAGAGTTCCCCAAACACAGTGTATCAGCAGATATTCGGGCTGTGGCTTTGAGAGGCCGAGATGGGGGACTGCATGAGCCTGGGAGATCGAGATCAGCCTGGGCCATGTAGCGAGAACTTGTTGCTCCCTGGAATACAAACACTGGAGTCACGTGTGGTGGCGCCCACTCTCCCGGCTACACAAAATGTGGTGGCCTCCATTATGGGACTTTCTTTGGCAGCACTCTCACCGACAGAATGTGTGAGTCCAGACTGGGCACCGTGATACATGGCTGTCAGCCCCACACATTGGGAGGCAGAAGTGGGAGTCTGCCTTAGCCTAGGGGGTGGAGACCAACCCAGGTGATGTGGCCAGAGCTCATCTCGGTGAGAGGTTCCCAAAATCGAATCAGGCGTGGTGGTCCCCGGAGTCCCAGCTGCTCGGGAGCTGAGACCAGAGGACAGCCTGAGCCCATCAGGTCAAGGCTCCAGGAGCCACGATCATGCCGCCGTTACACAGCCCAGCCCATGGAGACTACAGAGACAAAAAAGATGCTTTCCACGTGTGTTACGATGGGCATCCACGGCTCCCCAGAGAAAGGTCCATGTGGGTGATGTATGATGGAGTGATCAGGAGAGGAAGGGGTTGATCTCCTCCTAAAGGTGGCAGACCAGGTGACCAGAACCTGGGTTGGTCGTGGCATTGATGGACTGCCTTGATCACTCTGTGCCCAACAGCCGCCCTAGCTTGGGACCATCTGTTCCATGAGCTCACACACGTCTTTGCTGTGGGCATGTGTTTGGAGGGTGGAGGCAGGTCTTCTGGGGTGCATGGCCCAAGGCACAGGATCGATGTGCCCAGTGACCACCTTTGAAATCTCCCATGAATGACAGGCAGGAAAGTGCCCTTTCCTCTCCCATCCCTGAGGGCAACTCCTTGTGCTAGGAGGCAGGGGTGGTGGTGGTGGTGATTATGATTATTATTTGGAGTTGGTATCCTGCTCTGTCACCCAGACCAGAGCAGAGGGGCATGCTCATGAACACTGCAGACTCCACCTGCTGGGCTCAAGGAATCCTCCCGCCTCAGCCCCCAGAGTGTCTGGAACCACAGGCCTGTGCCACCATGCCTGGCTAATCTCTGGATTTATTTTGATGGCTGAGATGAGGTCTCAAGCCATGTCCCAGGCTGGTGTCAAATCTGCAGGCTCAGGCTGTCCACTCTCCTGGGACTCCGTAGGGCCAGGAAACCAGACTTAGTCCCTGAGTCCAGCCTGTGGTTGTGGTGGTGGTGGTGGTTGATATTATTATTCTGAGTCAGAGTCATGCTCTGTCACCCAGGCCAGAGTGCAGGGGCCGGCTCTCAGCCAATGTGGTCTCCACCATCAGTGCTCCAACTATCCTCCCCCCATGGCCTGAGTGACCAGAACAACAGGCGTGCACCAACATGCTCAGATCATTTTTTTGCCTTCTTGTAGAGACAAGGTCTCATCAAGGAGCCCAGGCTTTACTTGAACAAGGGGGCTCTGTCCAACCTCTTGCCTCGGCCTCCCAGAACAATGGAATGACAGACTGAGCCACGGCACCCACCCTGCCCACCTCTCTATAAACCCACTGCAAGAAGTCACCACCGGGGTGACCCCATCCACCTGCCTCATTCCCCATGGTGGACCCACTAGCCCCTCCCAAGGGCTGCTTTGGGGAAAGGGAGGGCATGATACTCAAACCATCGGGGAATGGGGATGGCCTGTTGACGCACGCTTGTCTCCTCACCACTCAGGCAGGTTGAGACAGGACGATGGCTGGAGCCCAGTAGCTCAAGACCAGGCTGGACAACATAGCAAGCCCCCCCTACTATCCCAAGCAAACTCCAGAAATCCTTGGGTGAGGTCTTGTCTCAGTGGGTATCGCCTCTGGCCCAGATTTCAAGACCAGGCAGGAATCAAGGATGTCAACCAAATGGAAAGCCTGTTTTTGCAGCAGTTTGGGAGGCCCATGCTGAGAGAATGGCCCAAGTTTGGCAGTTTGAGAGCAGTCTGGACAACCTACTGAGGAAAAAAAAGAGAAGAAAGAAAAGAAAGTAAGACAGACAGAAAGAAAGGAAGACAGGAAGAAAAAAACAAAGGAAGGAAACAAAGAAAGAATGAAAGAAAGAATGACAAAGAAAATGCAAGTCAGCAAAGAAATCCTTTCACCTGGAAACCTTCTGCCCTCAGTTCTTCCCCCACCCACATACTTGGGTCTCCAAAGCTTGGCACCTTAAAGCCCCAACCTCCCCCAATGGCTGCTTTTGTGCAGGAGTTTCAGAAACTCCCTGGCCTGTTTTCTGCCGACTCTCCTCTCCATGGTGAGAAATGTGCCACAGGCAGGATGGTCCTCTGACTCGGCAATGAGGACTTTGCACCAAGAGAGGGAAGGGACACATCCCTCACCCAGGGACATTTCTTACCCCCAAGTCCCATTTTTTCTGGTTCTAAAGTCAGTCGTCCTTTGAGCACACCATGCATAGCTGAGAGTCTGTGTACAATTCTGATGTTTCTGGAGACAGGGTCTGGCTCTGTGGCCCAGGCTGGTGCCCAGGGACACGATCATCATTCACTGCCAGTCTCGAAATTGTGGGCTCAGGCATTATTCCTGCCTCAGCCTCTGTAGTGGTCAGAACAATGGGCTCCACGTTCTCAGACCTCCTCTTTGGATGGGTGTGGAGACAAAGTCTCCCTGCAAGGCCCTGGCTGTCCTTGACCGCATGGGCTACAGCCATCCTCCTGATTCAGTCTCCCAGAGTGCTGGGATTCCAGGCATGGTTTGCCACGTCCAACCTTCTGGTTCATTTAGATAAAGGATCAAGGCCGGCTAGGGTGCTCAACTGCTGTTGATCTGACATCTCAGAAGGCCTGTGGGGGACAGGTCACTGGAGCCCAGCAGGCTGAGGTTGTACTGCCTGGAACAAGCCACCACCCTCCAGCCTGGGCAAGGAGTGAGACTCTGACTCAAAAAATAAAAAATAAAAGGAAAGAAAAGAAGAACAACTATTTGTGTATGGAGTTGGGATCATTGTGAATAGACAGAGATCATTGGGGAAAGAAGTCACAGTCTTGGTCGTAGAGTTCCCAAAAGACAGACAATCATCTGCCAATTGGGCTGTGACTTTGGGAGGCTGAGTCAGGGGACAATTGGAGCATGGGAACTTGAGACCAGCCTGGGCCATGTAGCGAGACCTCATCGCTCCCTGGAATGCAAACACTGAAGTTGCTCATGGTGGCGCTCTCGATCCCGGCTACACAGGATTTTGTGACCTCCTTCTGGGGCATTCCATTGCATCACCCCCAACTTCAGAACATATGAGTCCAGGCCGGGCACTGTGGCTCATGGAAGTCAGCCCCGTGCCCTGGGAGTTCGAAGCGGGAGATTGCCTGAACCGAGGGTTCAGAGATCAACCTGGGCTTGTGTGAAGAGTGGAGTCAGGCCTTCTGGGGCACGTTGCTGAAGGAGCAGGATGTACATACCCAGTGGCCACCTTTGAAACCTACTGCAATGACAGGCTGGAAAGTACCTTTTCTTCTCAGATCCTTGAGAGTGACTCCTTATGCAGGATGGCATGGGTGTTGATGGTGTTGATGGTGGTGATTATTATTATTTGGAGTCAGAATTCTGCTCTGTCTCCCAGGCCAGAGCACATGAGCATGGTCACAGCCACTGCTGACAGCACCTGCCAGGATCAGGAAATACTCCCACACCGGCCCCCCAAGTGCCTGGAATCACAGGCCTGTGCCACCATGCCTGGCTAATCTTTAGATTTATTTTTGATGGCCGGGATGTGGTCTCTCCCCATGGCCAAGGCTGGCATTGAACCCTCAGGCTCAGGTCGTCAACTTGCCTGCCTTCCAAAAGGCTGGGAGGCCAGGAAGAGTCCCTGAGCCAGGCCTGTGGTTGTGTTGGTGAGGATTAGTATAATTATTCTGAGTCGGAGTCTCACTCTGTTGCCCAGGCTGAGGCTCAGGGATCCAATCTCGACCTCCAGGGTCTCCACCAACTGGGTTCCAGTGATCCTCCCACTGTGGCTTCCAAGTGGCCAGAACAACAGGTATGTGCCACCATGCATGGCTCATTTTTTTGGCTTCTTGTAGAGACAAGGTCTCACCAAGTTGCCTGGGCTATTCTTGAACCTGGAGGCTCAAACCATCCTCTTGCTTCATTCCTCCAGATCGCTGGGATGACAGGCATGATACCCGCACTTGACCTCCAAACCCCTCTCTGGACCCACCACGAGGCCCATTCCATTCCGATGACCCAGGGTCCATAAGGCCAAAGACCCCAGGAACAGGGCCACTCAGGGCAGCTATTGATCCTTCTTCGTCTACTCATCTTGTTATGTTTGCCGTTGGTATCCAAAGAGTTGGGGGATGAAAAAAATAGTAGTCTATTATAAGAATGTAGTTAGTAGAAACAAGCAATTAGTGAAATGGAAATGTTTGTGCCAAGATATGACCCTCCTCTTGAGTTTCTCTGTCCCCACCCTTTTGGTGTTTGGACTGGCAACAATGGTTAAAAACTACGGTTGGCACTCTTCTACCACTGGGAGCCTTGGGTTGAATGTTCATCAATGCTCTCTTTATCTCTCTCAGGGGACTATGGACGCAAATTTTAAACATCATATATGGTATCATAATAGGCTTATTAGTTTTAGTTTTTTAAGTTGGTTGCTAATTAGAGAGCTTTGGGGATGTTGTTTTCAATTTGCTAATTGTGAAGTGTTATATAGATATTTTTAGCATGACGAAAAAGGTTGTTGTGATGATTATGAGTGTTTTAATTTTAGGTTTGGCCATTTATGCAAGAAAACAGTTGGATGGACCTATAGTTTTCAGTATACACAAACTTTTTGCATTTTGGAGTAGGTGATTAACATAGAAAGGTTGAAATAGTAGAAAATGCTTTGTAATTGTATTTAGAAACAACAAAAGTTTAGTGAAACATAATTTAGGCATTATGTTGTTAAAAGTTTAGATGGTTAAGGTTAATAGTTTAAGAAAACACGTTGTGAAAAATTACATGTTTTAAAGTTTCTATTAGTGGATACATTGTAGCAAATTTGAGGGAAGACAGACAGTATTTCATCGTGTTTAACAATGATCAAAACAAAATAAATATGTCTGGGTTTGAAGTCCAAACTCTATGTAGCAAAAAGTATAAAATGAACTTGAAAAGAAAAATAAATCGGCATTTTTGCTGCATAACAGAGAGAGTGTCCAATTTTCTCCTACATCAACGCTGTTCCTGTTCAGGAAACCCTGACATGCTGGACCTGGACTCTGGCAAGTGGTGCCCAAACAGGGATCTGAAAGTTAAGCCATACTTTAATCCGAAGGGAATGAAACTTACCTAGGGTGCTGCATACCCCTCTGTAGAGACAGGAAGAGCTACGAAGAGTAAGCAGTTTTAGAGCCATGATGTGATCATGGGCCAGAGTGAATTTAAAGAAAGAAAATTGTTCGTAAGTGCATATGCTTTCTAAAAGAGGAATTAAGCTTTCCTCTAAGCTGGATTCGGTGGCTCAGCCTGTAATCCCGCAATTTGAGAGGCTGACGTGAGTGAATTGCCTGAGCTCGCGGGTTTGAGACCCTACTGGGCAACTTGGCGAGACCTCATCTCTACAATAAATCAAAAAAATTAGATGGGCATGGTAGCTCTTTCTTGTAATTCTGGGTACAAGGAAGGCTGAGATGGACGGATCACCAGAGCCCAACAAGTCGAGGCTGCAGTGGCCAAGAAAGGCCACTGCACTCCAGTCTGGGTGACAAAGTGAGACTCCAACCCCCCCTAAATATAAATAAATAAAGTTTCCTCTACATGATTATCTCGTTTTTTCCATTTTGTGCAACAAAAGTGTCCCTGCTTCCCTGAAGAAGGCATCATTAATTTAGAAACATGAACAAAGTTTTGTGAAAAATTGAAAATGTATTACACTCTCCATGGTCTGGAACGAGTGCTTGTAGATACTTTTGCATCATGGAATATAATTAGAAATGTCTTAGATCCACAAAAAAAGGTTGATAAAATGCCCATTAAAGTAAAAGAGGAACCAGGTGAAAGAATTCCCTTACTAACCCCTTTTCTTTCCCAGGCAATGGTAGCCACTGCCCCTGTTGATGATGATCCTCTACTCCCTGAAGATAAGGAAAACTTAAAAGAAGAGGCAGCTAGGTATCATGAAGAAAAATATACAGATAATTTAGATTTTCCCGTTGGCATCAAAAGACTTCCAGCAAGTGGCTCTAGGGAGGGAGGGATTGTGGTTAGTTACCATCTTGATTTAAGAGGAAAAAATTGTCTTTCTATATTAATTTCTGTTATATAAAAGGGCTGTTTCCTCACATTAAAACTGCCACCATTCGTGGTAATAAGACAACTATTCTTGTTTTACTTATCCAATTACAGCAACTAATAATTGTTAGAAACTACCCATTTTTCATAGGTCATATTAGATTTCATTCAGGACTCCCTGGACCTCTACATCAAGGTAATCAATTAGCAGATGCCTTCATAAAATCGGTCGTGTGTTGTCTCCTTGCAGATTCTTTAGTTAATCAAGCTGAGAAATCCCATAAAATTCATCACCAAATTGCTGCAGTTTTAAGGCACCAGTTTCACATTCCAAGAGAAAGGGCTGGACAAATGATAAAAAATTGTACTTCGTGTCCTACACTAATAACCTCCTCCCCTCAGGAGTTAATCCCCATGGATTAAATCCTAATGTTTTGTGGCAAATAGATGTTACCCATTTCCAAAGTTTTGGAAAATTGTCATTTCTACATGTGATAGTGGATACATATTCCCATGTAATTTTAGCCTCACATAGAACTGGGGAAGTCTGTAAAGATGTAGTCCAACATTTATTCTTTTGTTTTTCACAGGTGAGTATTCCTAAACAATTAAAAACTGATAATGCTTGTGCTTATGCATCAAAAGCTTTTCAGTCGTTTTGTACCCAGTTTGGCATCTTAGATTCTACAGGAATTCCGTATAATCCTTAAGGTCAAACTATAGTCGAGCTAGTCCATCAATATTTAAAAAATCAAATAAATTGCAGGAAGGTGAATTCAGATATAGTTCTCCCCATCATATCGTAAATCATGCTATGTTTGTAATTAATCATCTCAATTTGAACCCTCATGACATTAAGTTATGATAAGACTTTAGAGTCCTCAGACTAATGTTAAACCAAAGGTAAAATGAAAAGATCTTCTTACAGGTCAATGGAAAGGGCCTGATGTCCTTTAACATGCAGGAGAGGATGTGGTGTGTTTTTCCACAAGACTTACTTTCACCTATTTGTGTACCGAATCATCTAATTAGACATGTCCAATCCCCCGCCCCTGTAGAGGTAAAGCCAGATGAGACATAAATGACGCCATCAGATGAGTTGGATGCAGATGATGATGAGAAGGTGTTGGTGTCAAAGTTGAAACGTCTCACCATTCAACAACCTCTTCAACCCACAAACTCGACTGAAGACATCTATTCGTTTGTAACGTCCCACTCCTCAACCCAGACGTTACCCATGAGCTGTTTTGACTACACAGTGTAGACTGCACACATTGGAGCAAATCAAGCTGCTCACTCACAATGCTGAGGATCTTGTTCACTTTCAAAACATTTCTCACACTCCCTCTACTGTTTTTGTTGCTATGCTGGCTATTATAGTGTGCCAGGTGGGTTGTATATATTCTTCAAAATCTTATTGGGCTTATGCCCCAAACCATCCAGTGTTCCAGCCTGTTACATGGGATGATGAGATTATTACTGTTTTACTAATCATTCCTCTTTATTAGGGGCCCCACTCTTTTTTCATCACAGGTCAAAATAGTTATTAATCATAATTTTTCTTTTTCAGGTAGTTCGAGTTCTCCTCCAATACGTCTTAGTTTACCTAAAAAATCAGAATGGTCACTTGATATTTTGGTTTGTTTAAACTCCCGTACAAAAGCTATGGTAACTGATAGCCCCTATTATCTTCCCAGAATGTCAAATGACAGATATAATTGGTTTCTTAAATTATTGATGCCTGGGGACTATGACTACAAATTAGCAACTAGGGCTCGGGAGGACTGCCTGAGCCCCGTTGGTCGGGGCCCTGGAAGACATGATTGTGCCACTGCACTGCAGCCTGGCAAACAGAGATTCCTGCAAAAAAAAAAACAACATGCCTGCTACGTGCATCACGACAGGCATCCAAGGCTCCCCAGGGAAAGGTCCGCATCGGTGGGGGACAAAGGAGTGATTGGGAGAAGAAGGGGCATACCCCGCACCCAAAAGTTGCAGATCATTGGACTGGAAGCTTGACTGGCTGTGGCTTTCCCAGACCACCTTGATTGCTCTGTTCCCGAGGGCCACCCTAGCAGGGGCCATCTGATCCATGAGCTCACACATGTCTTTGAAGTGGGGCACAAGTGTGGAGGTTGGAGACAGGCCTTCTTGGACACGTGGCTGAAGGTGCAGGATGGACATGCCCGGTGGCCAATGTTGAAACCTCCCACGGATGACAGGCCAGAAAGTGCCTTTCCTCTGCCATCCCTGTGGTTGACTTCTTGTGCTGGGTGGCAATGGTGTTGGTGGTGGTGCTGGTCGTGATTATTATTTGGTGTCAGAATCTTGCTCTGTCGCCCAGGCCAGAGCGGAGGGACTGGTTCACAGCCACAGTAGACTTCACCTGCTAGAATCAGGTGATCCTCCCACCTCGGACCCCTGAGTGGATGGAATGACAGGCCTGCACCACCACGTCTCACTAATATTTGGATTCAATTCTGATGACCGAGAAGATGTCTCACCCCATGTCCTGGGCTGGTGCCAAACCTGCAGCCTCAGACCATCCACCCTCCTGGGCCAGGATGCCAGGTTGAGTCCCTGAGCCTGGCCAGTGGTTGTGGTGGTGCTGGTGATTGGTATTATTATTCTGAGTCTAGCCCTGTTCTGTTACCCAGGCTGGAGTGCAGGGGCCTGCGTTCAGCCACCATGACCTCCAATGGATGGGCTCTGGCAACACTTCCACCGCAGCTTCCCAAGTGGCCAGAATGACAGGTGTTTGCCACCATGCTGGGTTACTTTATTTGACTTCTTATAGAAACAAGGTCTCGACCAGGTGTCTGGACTGGTCTCAAACCTGGGGGCTCAGGCCATCCTCTCACTTCGGCCTCCCAGAGTGCCAGATTGATAGGCATGAGCACCTGAGCCCAGCCTTCACAGCCCTCTCGGGAACCCACCACGAGGCCTACTCCCTTCTGACAATCCAGGACACTGGAGATGGTGGGTGGAATCACCTGCCGAGACTTCACCCTGGGGGAGCGCTTGGCACATGGGCGTGTCTCAGATAGGGCACATAGCTTCTGCCCTCTTTGTTTCCCATGGTGGACCCATGGCTCCTCTCAGAGTTCACATCAAGGATAGTGAACTCATGATTCTCAAACCTCCTGGGAGGCGGGGACAGCAGGGCTATTGACACCTGACTCCTCTGCACACATGGAGGCCTAGACAGGATGATGGCCATATCCCAGGAGCTTGAGACCAGGCTGGACACCATAGCAAGCCCCAGTTCAACCTCAAGCAAAACCGAGAAAACTTTGGGTGAGGGCAGACCTTGGTAGGAGAATCACCTACAGTCCAGAGTTCAAGACCTGGAAGGAAGACCAGGATGTAGACCAAATGGAAAGCTTGTGATTGCAGCAGTTTGGGAGGACCAGGTCGAGAGGTTGGCCCAAGTTGGGTGGATTGAGAGCAGCCTGAGAAACCTTGTGAGGAAAGAAAACAAGGAAAGAAAGAAAGAAAGAAAGAAAGAAAGAAAGAAAGAAAGAAAGAAAGAAAGAAAGAAAGAAAGAAAGAAAGAAAGAAAAAGAAAGAAGGAAGGAAAAAAGAAATCCATTCTCTTGCAAAGGTTCTGCCATCAGTCCTTCCCCCTTTCCCACTCCACATGTGAGAGTCCCCCAAGTTCAGCACCTTTCAGCCCCCACTCCCCCAAAGGTGGCCCCCACTTTGGTGTGGGATTTCCCAAATCTGCCTGGCTGGGTTCCTGCTGGCTCTCCTCTTCGAGGTGAAAAATGTGCCCAGGTTCGCCGACCCTCCGATTTGAAAATAGGAACCTTCTGCCAAGTAAGGCCAGGGGCACATCACATCCCTCACCCAGGGACATTTGTTCCCTGCAATCCCATTTTCCTGGCTCTAAAGCTGGTCGCCCTGTGAACACCCCATGTGCAGTTGAGAATCTGTCTATGATTCAGATGTTTATGCTGACAGATTCTGGCTCTGTAAACCAGGCTGGACACGGGAACATGATCATCGTTCACCACCAATCTTGCAATCACAGGCTCCAGCCTTGGTCTTTGGAATGGCAGAGAGGACTTGCACCTTGACCCCAGACCCCCTGTTTGGATGGGTGCAGTCAGGGTCTCCCTGCCTGGCATGGGCTGTCCTTGGACTCCTGGCCTCCAGCCATCCTCCTGCCTCTGTCTCTCAGAGCACTGAGATTCCAGGCGTGAGCTACTGTGCCAGGCCTTCTGGTTCAATTTTGAAAAAGGATCGAGGCCGGGCTCTGGAGCTCAGCCTCATCATCCCAGCACTTTGGGAGGCCAAGACCAGCCACTGGCCCAAGTCTGTGGGCCAATACCTGCTGGGGAACCTCAGTGAGACCTCGTCTTTACCCTCCATCCAAAATGAGCCAAGAATGGTGTCATTTGCCTGTCATTCCAGCTCCTTGGTAGGCCGAGGAAAGGCTCGCCAGAACCTGGTGGGCTGAGACTGCGGTGGCCAAGAGCAAGTCACCTCACTTCAACCTGGGCAATGGAGTCAGACTCCAACTCAAATAAAAAAGGAAAAACAACAGAAGAGCATTCTCTGTTTGGGGGTTGGGAGGCCTAGGCGAGAGGCTGACTGAGCCCAGGGGTTGGAGACCAGCAAGGCCGACATGGTCAGACCTTGACTTGGTGAGAGGTCACCAAAATCAAGTCAGGCATGGTGGCCCACTGGGTACTGCCTGCTCAGGGGCCGAGGAAGGAGGACCACCTGAGCCACACAGTTCTAGGACCCAGGAGTCACGATCACACCCCTGTGCCCCAGCCTCACAGATGGAGAATAGCGACACAAAAAACACCTCCCACATGCATCCTGATGGGCCTTCACATATCCCAAATGAAAGGTCCATGTGGGCAAGGGACAATGGAGTGGTCAGGATAGGAAGGGCCCTCCCCTACACGAAGGTGTCAGGCAGGGTGACCGGAACTTGAGCTGGCTGTGGTGTTGCTGGACTGCCCTGATCGCTCTGTGCCTGACAGGCGCCCTAGCTCTGGGCTGTCTGTTCCTTGAGCTCACACACATCTTTTCTGTGGGGCACGTGTGTGGAGGGTGGAGGCAGACCTTCTGTGGTATGTGACCAGAGGCATGGGATGAACATGCCCAATGGCCAACTTTGATACTTCCTGAGAACCACAGGACGGAAAGTGCCTTTTCTGCTCCCAGCCCTGAGGGTGACTCTACTTGTGGGGTGGCAGGGGTGGTGGTGGTGGTCCTTATTACTATTTGGAGCTGGAATCCTGCTCAGTTGCCCAGGCCAGAGCACAAGGGCATGCTTTCAGCCACTGGGGACTCAAACTGACAGGCTCAGGCAATCCTTCCTGCCTCAGACCCCCGAGTGACTGTAACCCTTGGCTTGGGCCATCATGCCAGGCTAATCTTTTGATTTATTTTGGTGCCAGAGATGAGGTCTTGCCCCGTGTCCCAGACTGGTGTCTAATGTGCAGGCTCATTCCTTCTACTCACCTAGGTTTCCGAATGTCCAGGAAGCCAGTCTGAGGCACTGAGACCGGCCTGTGGTTGTAGTGGTGGTGGTGGTTGGTATTTTTTTCTAAGTGAGAGTCCTGCTGTGTCACCCAGGACAGAGTGTAGGGGTTGCTCTCCACCACCAAGGCCTCCACCGACTGGGCTCTGGCTATCCTACCAATGCGGCCGCCTGAGTGGCCGTAACGAGAGTCGTGTACCACCACTCTCGTTTCATTTTCTTGGCTTCTTGTAGAGACGAGGTCTCCCAGAGCACTGGCATGATCCCCCACACCCGGTCTCCACACCCTTCTTGGGGCTCCACCATGAGGCCTACTCCTTTCCATTTACCTGGGACACCAGAGAGGGCAGCCAGAGTCACCACCAGAGCCCTCACCTGGGTGAGCACCTGGTGCAGGGGCGTTTCTCTTCTGGGGTGCCCACCGTGTTGGCCACCATGCTGCCCACCATGCCGCCCACCTCATTCGCCAGGGTGGAACCACTCGCTCTTCCTAGGGGCCAGCATGGGGAAAGGAAGGGCATGACTCTCAAACTGTCGGTCATTCAGGGATGGTGGGTCCACTCACGCCTGTCTACTTGGCATTCAGGGAGTCCAAGAAGGAAAGATGGCTGGAGTCCAGGAGCTTGAGACCAGGCTGGACACCATAGCAACCCCCCAACTTGACCTCAAGCAAAACTCAGAAAACATTGGGTGAGGGCTGGCCTTGGTGGGAGGATCTACTCTGGGCCAGAGTTCAAGACCAGGTTTGAAGACTGGAATGTCGAACAAATGGAAAGTCTGAGATCGCAGCAGTTTGGGAGGACCAGGCCGAGAGGATGGCCAGAGTTGGGTGGTTTGAGAGCAGCCTAGGCAAACTAGTGAGGAAGGAAAGAAAGAAAGAAAGAAAGAAAGAAAGAAAGAAAGAAAGAAAGAAAGAAAGAAAGAAAGAGAAAGAAAGGCATTCTTCTGGAATCCTTCTCCCCTCAGTCTTTCCTCCCCCACCCTCCCACATACTGGGGTCCCTTAACTTGGCACCTTCCAGAATCAACCCCCCACAATGTGTGCCCCTGCTTTGGTGTGGGAGTTCCCTACTACCTGACTGGGTTACTGTCGGCTCTCCACTCTGAGGGGAGAAATGTGCCCCAAGCAGGCTGACCCTCCAACTCAGCAAGGAGGACCATCCACCAAGAAAGATCAGGGACACATCCCTCACCCGGGGACATTTCTTTCCCCCAATCCCATTTTTCCTGACTTTAAGGCCATTCGCCCTATGAACACACCACACACGGTTGAGAATCTGTGTATAATTCTGACGGTTTTGGAGACAGGGTCTGGGTCTGTTGCCCAGTCTGGGGCCCGGGGACATGACCACCATTCACTGCTAGCCTTGAAATCACAGTCTCTGGTGATCCTGCCAGCTCAGCCTCCAGGGTGACTGGGAAGACAGCACCTTGAACGTAGACACCTTGTTTGGAGGGGTGCAGAGACGGGGTCTTTTTGCACACCCCAGGCTGGCCTGGGGCTCCTGGGCTCCAGTCATACTCCTGCCTCAGCCTCCCAGCATTCTGGAATTCCAGGCAAGGGCTGCCACAACAGGCATTCTGGTTTGTTTTCAACGAAGAATCAATGCTGGGCTCAGGGAGTCAGCCTTGTCATTCCAGTGCTTTGGGAGGCCGAGGCCTGCGGCTGGCCCATGCCCACAGGCTGAGGCCCACCTGGGAACCTCGGCTAACCTCATCTCTACCCTCCATCCCTAATGAGTCCAGGCGTGGTTGCACACTCTTGTCATTTCATCTTCTTGGAAGGTCAGGGAAAGGTTCGCCAGAGCCCAGCAGGCTGAGGCTGTGGTGGCCAGCATCGAGCCACTGCCCTCCAGCCTCGGTGACTGAAAGAAAAAAAGAAAAAAGGAGAAAAAAAAATTTCAATTGTGTATGGAATTGGGATCATCGTGAACAGACAGAGATCCTTTGGGAAGGAGGCCCCAGGCTTGGGCCTAGAGTTCCCAAAAGATGGTGGATTGGCATACAAATGGCTGTGGCTCTGCAAGGCTGATGCGGATGATCACTGGAGCATGGGATTTCAAGACCAGCCTGATCCACATAGCGAGACCTCATTATTCCCCAGAATGCAAACACTGGAATCGTGCATGGTGGCGCCCACAGTCTGGCTACAAGGGAAGCATTTGACTCCATCCTGGGGCATTCCTTAGCATCACCACCGCTGACAAAATATGCAAGTACAGGCCAGGCACCGTGGCTCACCAGTCGGTGGAGGTCATGGTGGCAGAGAGCACCTGGGATGCTGAGGCAGCAGGCTGCCTGAGTCAAGGGGTTGGAGTTCAGCATGATTGACATGGCCAGAACTTGTCTCAGTGAGAGGTCCCCAAAATTGAGTCAGGCGTGGTCTGCCCTGGTGTCCCAGCTGCTTGGGGGCCCCTCAGGTGGAGGCCCTGGGAGACACAATCATGCTGCTGCTCCCCAGTCTAGCCGACGGAGACTCCATTGACAAAAAAGATGCCTCCCACTTGCTTCACGACCAGCGTCCATGACTCCCCAGGAATAAGTCCACATGGGCGGGGGACCATGGAAACATCAGAAGTGTAGGGGGCCCTCCTACCGCCTGAATGTGGCAGACAGGGTGACCGGAACCTGGTCTGGACGTGGCATTGGCGAACCACCTGGTTCATTCTGTGTTGATGGCCATGCAACCTCAGGACCGTCTCTTCCATGAGCTCACATATGTCTTTGCTGTGGGGCACGAGTGTGGAGGGTGAATGCAGGCCTTCTGGGGTGGGTTGCTGAAGGCGTGGGGTGGACCTATCCTGTGGCCACCTTTGAAAGCTCCCTCAAACAGCAGGTGGTAAAGTGCGTTTTTCTCTCCCATTCCTAAGGGTAACTTCATGTGGGGTGGCAGGGGTGTTGTTGGTGGTGATGGTGGTGATTATTATTTGAAGTTGGAATCCCGATCTGTCACCCAGGCCAGAGTGCAGGGACACATTCACAGCCACTGCGAACTCCAGCTGCCATGCTCAGGTGATCCTCAAGCCTCAGACACCTGAGTGGCTGGACCCTAGGCATGTGCCACCACGCCTGGCTTATCTTTGGATTTATTTTTAATGGCCGAGACGAGGTCTCACCCCATGTCCGTGACTGGTGTTGAAGCCTCAGGCTCAGGCCATCCCCCTGCCTGGGCCTCTGAAGGGCTGGGATGCCACGCTGAGCCCCTGACCCTGGCCTGTGTTTGTGGTGGTGGCGGTGGTTGGTGTTATTATTTTGAGTCTCAGTCCCACACTGTCACACAGGTCAGAGCACAGGAGCCCGCTCTTGGCCACAGCAGCCTCCAGCAGCTGGGCTCCTGCAATCCTCCCACCGTGGCAAGCCGGGGACCGGAACAAAAGTCATGCACCCCCATGTTTGGCTCATTTTTTTGACTTATTGTAGAGATGAGGTCTAGCCAAGGTGCCCTAGCTGGTCTTGAACATGGGGGCTCAGGCCATCCTCTCACCTCAGCCTTCCTGAGTGCTGAGATGACAGGCATGAGCCCCTATGCCTTTCCTCCACAACCCACTTGGGGCCACACCATGAGTCCTGCTCCGTTCTGATGACCCAGGCCCCTGGAGAGTGAGGCTGGAGTCGTCAGCCAACCCCTCCCTGATGGAAAGCCTGCCACTCGGACAAGTCTCCACTGGGGTGCCCACTTCTCCACCCACCTCGTTCCCAAGGGTGGACCTACTCCCTCATCCAAGGGGCCGCCTCAGGGAAAGGGAGGACATGACTCTCAAAACTTTGGGGAGGGAGGGATATCCAGGCGACCCATGCCTGTCTCCTTTGGCACTTGGGGAGGCTGAGACAGGAGGATGACCACAGCCCAGGATCTCGAGTCCAGACTGTACACCATAGTAAACCCCCTGCTCAACACCATGCAAAATCAAGAAAGCCTTGGGTGAGGGCAGGCCTTGGCAGGGGATCACCTGTGGCCTGGAGTTCAAGACCAGACAGGAAGACCAGGATTTTGACCAAATGGAAAGACTGTGATGGTCACAGTTTGGGAGGCCCAGGTTGAGGGGATGGCCCAAGTTGTGTGGTTTGAGAGTAACCTGGGCAACCTACTGAGGAAAGAAAAAAAAGAAAGAAAACGAAAAAAAGAAAGAAAGAAAGGTAGAAAGAGAAAGACATACATTCTTCTGCCACCCTTCTGCCCTCAGTACTTACACCCCCACCCACCCCACATGTGAGGTTCCCCCAAGCTCGGCAGTTTTGAGCTTGAGTCCCAGCCAACATCACAGTGGTTGCCCCTGCTTTAGTGCATGAGATCCTGAGACTAACAGGCCAGGTTCTAGCCGGCTTTCCTCTCCAAGGTGAGATACGTGTCCCAGGCAGCCCAACCCCCCCCGACTCGGCACCGAGTACCTTCTGACAAGAAAGCCCAGAGACATATCCCTCACCCAGGGATATTTCAACCCCCTTAATCCTAATTTTCCTAGCTCTAAAACAGTCACCCTGTGAACACAACATGAGCAGTTGTGAATCTGTGTATGATTCTGATGTTTTTGGAGACAAGGTCTGACTCTGTGACCCAGGCTGGAGCCCAGGAACATGACTGTTGTTCACCGCTAGCCTTGAAATCGTGGGCTGTGGCGATCCTTCCACCTCAGCCTCTGGGACATCGGGAACCTCAATCCCAGACACCCTGTTTCAATGGGTGAGGAGAGGGAGTCTCCCTGCATGGCCCTGGACTCCAGCCATCCTCCTGCCTTGGCCTCCCAGAACACTGGGATTCCATTCGTGGGCTGCCATAACAGGCCTACTGGTTCATTTTTGATGAAGGATTGAGGCCAGGCTCAGGGGCTCAGCCTTGTTATCCCAGCACTTGGGGAGGCCGAGGCCAGTGGCAGGCCTAAAACAGTGGTTCGAGACCGGCCCAGGCACGTCAGCAAGACCTCGTCTCTACACTCTCAAATGAGCCATCTGTGGTGGCACACACCTGTCATTCTGGCTCCTCGGAATGCTGGGAAACCAGTCCCCGGAGCTTGGCATCCATTTGTGTATGGAGTTGGGATCATCATGAACAGACAGGTTATTTAGAAGGACTCCCCAGCCTTGAGTCTAGAGTTCCTGAAAGATGGTGGATCAGCTGACATTTGGCTTGTGGCTTTGGGAGGCCAAGGTGGGGGATCATTGGAGCCTGGAATTTCAAAACCAGCCTGGGCCACGTAGCGAAATCTCGTCGTTCCCTAGAATGCAAACACTGGAGTTGTGTGTGGTGGTGTCCACGGTACAGGCTACACGTGATGTGGTGGCCTCCATCCCAGGGTGTTTCTTTGCATCAGTCCTGCAGACAGAACGTGCAAGTCCAGGCCAGGCACTGTGGCTCACAGCTGTCAGCCCCATGCCTTGGAAGGCAGAGGCCAGAGGCTGCCTGAGCCAAAGTTTCGGAGACCAACCTGTGCGATGTGGTCAGACCTCATCTCAATGAGAGGTCCCCAAAATCAAGTCAGGCGTGGTGGAATCCAGAGTCCCAGCTGATCATTCTGTGCCCGAGGGTCACCTTAGCTTGGGGCCTTCTGTTCCGTTAGCTCACACACGTCTTTGCTGTGGGGTTTGAGTGTGGAGGGTGGAGACAGGCCTTCTGGGGAGCACGGCTGAAGTCCCGGGACAGACGTGCCCAGTGGCCACCTTTATAAGCTCCTGCAAGTGGCAGGCCGGAAAGTGCCTTTTACTCTCCCATCCTTGAGGGTGAATCCTCGCGTGGGTGGCATGGTTGTGGTGGTGGTGGTGGTGATTATTATTATTATTTAGAATCAGAATCTCACTCTCTGGCCCATGGTGGAGCACAGGAGCATGCTCATGGCCACCGCAGACCCCACCTGCTGTGCTCAGGTGATCCTCCCACTTCTGCCTTCCAGGTGGCTGGAACCACAGGCCGGTGCCACCAAACATGGCTAACATTTGGATTTATTTTTGAGGGCAGAGACGAGATCTCGCCCCATGTCCTTGGCTGGTGTTGAACCTGCAGGCTCATGCCATCCACTCGCCTGGGCTTCCGAAGAGTCGTGATGCCCGGCCTTTTGTTGTGGTGGAGCTGTTTGTTGGTATTATTATTCTGAGTCGGGGTCCTACTCTGTAGTCCAGGCCAGAGTGCAGGGGCCCACTCTCGGCCACCATGGTTTCCATAGGCTGGGCTCCTGCAATCCTCCCACTGCGGCATCATAAGTGGCCAGAATGACAGGCATGTGCCACCACAGTCATCTCATTTTTTTGTCTTCTTGTAGAGATGAAGTCTCACCAAGGTGACTGGGACAGTCTCGAACCCAGGGCCTCAAGCCATCCTCTTGGATCAGCCTCCTATGGCACCAGGATGACAGGTGTGAGCCACCAAGCCCAGCCTCCACACCCTTCTCAGGGCCCCACTGTGAGATCCGATCTCTTTTGATGGCCCTCGACCCTGGGGAGAGCCCCTGGTGTAGGGGCGTGTCTTTGCCAGGGTGCCCACCTCTCAGCCTGCCTCATTCCCCAAGGTGGTACCTACTCTCCTTCCAGTGGCCACCTAAGGGAAAAGGAGGGTGTGAATCTCAAACCTTCAGGGGATGGGGGATGGCTGGGCGACCCATGCCTGCCTCCTTGGCACTCAGAGAGGCTGAGATGGGAAGATGTTGGGAACCTGGGAGCTCAAGTCCAGGCTGGACACCATATCAACCTCCCACCTCGACACCAAGCAAATCCCAGAAAACCTTGGGTGAAGGCAGGCCTTGGTGGGAGGATTGCCTCCAGCTCAGAGTTGAAGACCAGGCAGGAAGATTAGGATATTGAACAAATGGAACGTCTGTGATCACAGAAGTTTAAGAGGCCCAGGCCAAGAGGATGGCCAGAGTTTGGCAGGTTGAGAGCAGACTGGTCAACCTATTGAGGAAAGGAATGAAAGAAAGAAAGAAAGAAAGAAAGAAAGAAAGAAAGAAAGAAGAAGAAGAAAGAAAGAAAGAAAGAAAGAAAGAAAGAAATCCCTTCTCCTTCCATCCTTCGGGCCCCAGTCGTTTCCCCCATGCCCTCCAACTTGTGAGGGTTCCCCAAGCTCAGTGCCTTCCATCCATAACCCCCCCACAATGGCTGGCATCGCTTTGGTGCAGGTGTTCCCAGGGCTCCATGGCCGGGTTCCTGCCAGCTCTCCTCTCTGAGGTGAGAACTGTGCCACAGGCAGGCCGACCCTCCAAATCGGCATTGAGTACCTTCTGCCAAGAAAGGACAGGGAGAAATCCCTCACCTGGTGACACTTCTTTGCCCCAGTCGCATTTTTTCTGGCTCTAAAGCCAGTCGCCCTTTGAACACACCATGCGGATTTGAGAATCTGTGTACGATTCTGATGATTTTGGAGACAGGGTCTTGCCTCTGGCCCAGGCAGAGACCCAGGGACAAGACTGTCATTCACCGCCAGCCTCAAAATCACAGGCTGTGGTGATCCTCCCACCTTAGCCTCTGGAGTGGCCAGGACGATGGGCACCTTGACCCCAGACCACCTGTTTGGATGGGTGCAGAGATGGGGTCTCCCTGCATGTACCAGGCTGAATTTGGGCTTCTGGGCTCCAGCCATCCTCCGGCTTTGGCATCCCAGAATGCTGGGATTTCAGTCGTGGTCTGTCACACCAGGTCTTCTGGTTCGTTTTCTTTTTTTTTTTTTTTGAGTTGGAGTCTCACTCTGTCACCCAGATTGGAGTGTGGTGGCTGGGAGTGGCTGGGCTTGACCTGCTGGACTCCGATGATCCTTCTGCCTCAGCCTTCCAAGTAGCCAGAATTACAGGCATGTGCTACCACACCTGATGGATTTTTTGATTTATTGTAGAGATGAAGTCTCCCCAAGTTGTCCAGGAGGGTCTCAAAACTGTGGTCTCGGGCAATCCACTCACCTCAGTCTCCCAAAGTGTAGGATTACAGGCTGAGCCACTGAGCCCCACTTCTAGTTCGTTTTTGATGAAGGATCAAGGCCAGGCATCGGGACTCAGCCTCACCATCCCAGTGCTTTGGGAGGGTGAGGCCAACTGCCAGCAAAAGCCCATGAGCCAATTCCTCCCCAGGCAACCCAGGGAGACCTCGGCTCTATCCTCCATCCCAAATAAGCCTGGATGGCGGTGCACACCTGTCATTCTGGCTCTTTGGAAGGCTGGAGAAAGGGTTGCTGCCGGCCAGCCTGCAGAGGCAGCAGTGCCTGGGAGCAAGCCCCTACCCTCCAGCCTGGGTGACGAAGTGAGACTCCAACTCAAAGAAAAATAGGAAAAAAAGGTCATCCATTTGTGTATGGAGTTGAGGTCATCATGAGCAGACCAAGATCATTTGGGAAGGAGGCCCCTGCCTTGGGCCTAGAGTTCCTGAAAGATGGTGGATCAGCAGACAATTGGGCTGTGGATTTTAGAGTCTGACATGGGGGACCTCTGGAGCCCAGGAATTCAAGACCAGCCTGGACCATGTAACGAGACCTTGTCATTCCCCAGAATGCAAACACTGGAAGTAGTGTGGCACCCACAGTGCTGGCTATATGGGATGTGGTGGACTCCATCCTGTGGCGATCCTTTGCATTGCTCCCGCTGACAGCTCATATGAGTTCAGGCCAAGCACCATGGCTCACAGCCTTCAGCCCCGTGCCCTGGGAGGCCGAGGTGAGAGGCTGCCTGAGCCCAACGATCAGAGACCAGCCTGTGCAACCTTGCCAGACCATGTCTTGGCAAAAGGTACCCAGAATCGAGTCACGTGTGGTGGCCTCTGGAGTCCTGGCTGCTTGGGGGCTGAGGTGGGAGGACCACCTGAACACCACAGGTTGAGGGCCTGGGAGCCAGGATCATGCCTCCGTGCCCCAACCTGACTGACAGAGACTCCAGCAACAAAAAAGACACCTCCACTGTGCACACGTGCTTCCACGACTCCCCAGGGAAAGGTCAGCATGGGCGGGAGATGATGGAGTGAAAGAAAGAGGAATGACCCTCCTACTGCCCAAAGGTGGGAGACATGAGCCCAGAAGCTGGGTTGGCCATGACGTTTCCTGACTACCTTGTTCAATGTGTGTACAACAGCAGCCCTAGCTAAGGACCATTGGTTCCGTGAGCTCACACATATATTTGCTGTGGGGCATGAGTGTGAGGGGTGGAGACAGGCCTTCTGGGGCACGTGCCAAATGCACAGGATGGACTTGCCTGGTGTTCATTTTGAAACCTCCCATGAACATCAGGCCAGAAAGTTTCTTTTCCTCTCCCATCCCTGAGGGTGACTCCTCGTGCTAGGTGTCAGGGGTGGTGGTGGTGGTGGTGATTATTATTAATTGGAGTTGGAATACCACTCTGTTGCTCAAGCAGGCACACAGGGGCATGCTCACAGACACTGTGAACTCCACATCCCAGGCTCAGGTGATACTACTGCCTCGGCCCCCTGAGTGGCTTGTACCACAGGCCTGTGCCACCAAGCCCGGCTAATCTTTGGATTTATTTTTGATGGCCGAGATGTGGTCTTGTTTCCTGTCCCAGGATGTTGTGGAAGCAGTAGATTCAGGCCATCCACTCACCTGGGACTCCCAAGTGCCAGGATGCCAGGTTGAGAACCTGAGCCTGACATGTGGTTGTGCTGGTGGTGGTGGTTGGTATTATTATTGAGTTAGAGTCCCGCTCTGTCACCTAGGCCAGAGCACAGGGGCCCACTCTCAGCCACCACAGCCTCCACTGGCTGGGCTCCAGTGATCCTCTTGCTGCAGCCTCCCAAGGGGCTGGAATGACAGGTGTGCACCACCACACTAGGCTCATTTTTTTCACTTCTTGTAGAGACGAGACCTCGCCAAGGGGCCTGGGCTGGTCTTGAACCCAGGGGCTCAGGTCATCATCTCACATTGGCCTCCCAGAACGCTGGGATAAGAGGCATGAGCCCCAGCACCCACCCTCCTCACCTCTATTGTGACCCCACCACGAGGTCCACTCCCTTCTGATGACAGGGGACCCCAGAGAGTGCAGCCAGAATTGCCCACTGAGCCTCCCCAAGAGGAGTTCCTAATGCAGGGACATGTCTCTGCCTGGGTGCCCACTCCTCCATCTGCCTCATTCCCCAGGGTCCACTGGCATGCTCCTCCCAGGGGCTGCCTCAGAGAAAGGGAGGGCATAACTATCAAACCTTTGTGGGGATGGCTGGGTGATGCACGTCTGTCTCCTTGGCACTCGGGGAGGCCGAGAGGGGAATCTGACCATAGCCAAGGATCTCGAGACAAGGATGGACACCATAGCAAGTCCCCATCTCGACCCCAAGAAAAACAGAGAAAACCTTGGGAGAGGCCAATCCTCAGGGGAGGATTGCCTCCAGCCCAGAGTTCAAGACTAGGCATGAAGACCAGGATGTGGACCAAATGGAAAGCCCATGATTGCAGCAGTTTGGGAGCTCAGGTAGAGAGGATGGCTCAAGTTGGGTAGTTTGAGAGCAGCCTGGCAACCTAGTGAGGAAAGAAAAGAAAAGAAAAGAAAAGAAAGAAAGAAAGAAAGAAAGAAAGATAGATAGAAAGAAAGAAAGAAAAAAGAAATCCATTCTTTTGCAAACATATTGCCCCAGACCTTCTCTCCCATCCCTCTCACATGTGAGGGTCCCCCAGCTCAGCACCTTCCAGCCCAACCCAGACCAATGCCTGCCCCCACTTTGGTGTGGGAGTTCCCGAGACTACCTTGCCACATTCCTGCCAGCCTCCTCTCTGAGGTGAGAAATGTGCTGCAGGCAGGCTGACTGGCAATTCGGCAATGAGGACCTTTTGCCAAGAAAGGTCAGGGACACATCCCTCACCTGAGAGCCATTCTTCTCCCCAGTTCCATTCTCATGGCTCAAAAACCAGTCACCTTGTGTACACAGTACACACAGTTGGGAATCTGTGTACGATTCTGATGTTTTTGGAGACAGGGTGTGGCTCTGTGGCCCAGGCTCAAAATTGCAGTCTCTGGTGATTCACCCACCTCAGGCTCTGAAGTGGCCAGGATGACAGGAACCTGGACCCCAGATCCACAGTTTGAGTGGGTGCAGAGATGGGGTCTCCCTGCATGGCTCGGCTTGGTGTTGGGCTCCTAGGCTCCAGCCATTCTCCTGCCTCGGGCTCCCAGAGTGCAGGGATTCCAGGCATGGGCAGCCATGAGAAGCTTTCTGATTTGTTTTTGACGAAGGATCAAAACTGGGTTCGGGGGCTTAGCCTCATATTTCAAGCACTTTTGGAGGGCTGAGACCCAACCGAGCAAAGTGACAAGACCTCATCTCTACCTTCCACCCCAAATGAGGTGGGTGTGGTGGTGTGTGTCTGTGGTTCCGGCTCCTTGGAAGGCTGTGGAAAGGCTCGCCGGAGCCTGGCGGGCTAATGCTTCGGTGGCCTGGAGCGAACCACTGCCTTCCAGACTGGGTGATGAAGTGAGAATCCAACTCAAAAAAAAGGAGAAAAGGAAAAAAAAGAAGAGCATCTATTTTTGCATGGAGTTGGCATTATCGTGAACAGACAGAGATCAATTGGGAAAGGTGCCCCAGACTTGGGCATAGAGTTTCTGTAAGATGGTGGATCAGCAGCCAATTGGGCTGTGAATTTTGGAGTCTGAGGCAGTGGACCATTGGAGCCTAGAGGTTCGAGACCAGCCTGGTCATATAGCAAGTCCTTGTTGCTCCGGAGATGCAAAAACACAGGAGTGGCACGTGGTAGTGACCATGGTCCCAGCTACACAGTATGTGGTGGCCTTCATCCCGGGGCATTTTTTTGTGTCATCCCCACTGACCGAACATGTGAGACCTGGCTGGGCACTGTTGCTAATGGCCATCAGACCCAAACCCTAGGAGGTTGAGGCAGGAAGCAACCTGAGCCCAGGAGACCAGTCTGGGCAATGTGGAAAGACCTCGTCTTGGTGAGAGGTCTCCAAAATCGAATCAGAGGCGGTGGTCCCTGGACTCCCAGCTGCTCGGGACCTAGGCAGGAGGACCACCTGAGACCAGGAGGTCAAGGCCCCGGGAGCCACGATCATGCTTCCGCACCTTAGCTAGGGCGATGGAGACTTCAGCGACAAAAAAAAAATGCCTCCCTCATGTGCCACAACAGGAATCCACGGCTCCCCAGGGACAGGTCTGCATGGGTGGGGGACGATAGAGTAATTGGAAATGGAAGGGGCCCACTCTAGTCCGAAGATGGCAGACCGGGTGACTGGAACCTGGGATGGACGTGGTGTTGCTGTCTACCTTGATCGCTCTGTGCTCGATGACCGCCTTAGTGTGGGGCCATCTGTTTTGTGAGCTCACACATGTCTTTGCCATGGGGCATGAGTGTGGAGAAGGAGGCAGGCCTTCTGGGGCACGTGGACGAATGTGCGGGACAGACGTGCCCGGTAGCCACCTTTGAAACCTCCCATGAACAACAGGCCAGAAAGTGCCTTTTCTTCTGCCATACCTGAGGGTGACTATTCTCACTGTGTGGCAAGGTTGTGGTAGTGGTGGTGGTGATTATTTTTATTTGAGTTCGGAATCCCAGTCTGTCATCCAGGCCATAGCACCGAGGCATACCCATGGCCACCGAGGTATCCACATGCTGGGCTCAGGTGATCCTCCCACCTTGGCCCCATGAGTGGTGGGAAACACAAGCCTGCACCACCACGCCCGGCTAGTCTTTAGATTTATTTTTGATTTCTGAGTCGAGGTCTCACCCTTTGTCCTAGGCTGGTATCAAACCTGCAGTCTCAGTCCATCCACTCACCTGGGCCTCTGAAGGGCCAGAATGCCAGGCTGAGGCCTGGAGCCTGGCCTGTAGTTTTGGTGGTGGTGGTGGTTGGAGTATGATTCTGAGTGGGAGTTCCACTCTATCGCACAGGTCAGTGCGCAGGGGCACGCTCACAAACACTGTGGACTCCCCCTGCTGGACTCAGACAATCCTCCCATCATGGCCCAAGAAGTCGAGCCCCATGGTCAGAGACCAGCTTGGGTGAGGTGGCCAAAACTCATCTCGGCGAAAGGGTCCCAAAATCGAGTCAGGTGTGGTGAGCCACAGAGTTCAGGCTGCTTGGGGGCCAAAGATGGAGGACTAGTTGAGTCCCACAGGTCAAGACCCCGTAAGCCACGATTGTGCTGCCATACCCCAGCCCAGCAACAGAGACTCCAGTGACAAAAAAAGATGCCTCCAACTTGCATCACGACAGATGTCCACGGTTCCCCAGGGAAAGGTCCACTTGGGCATGGGATGATGGAGTGATCAGGACAGGAAGAGTCCCTCCCCCTTCCCAAAGGTGGTAGACGGGGCAACCGGCAACTGGTGGGGGGGGGCGGAGACGGCTGTGCAACTCATGCAAAACCCAGAAAACCTTTGGGTGAGGGCAGGCTTCGGCAGGTGGATCACCTCCGAACCAGAGTTAAGACCCAGCAGGAAGACTAGGATGTTGACCAAATGGAAAGCCTGGGATCGTAGCAGGTTGGGAGGCCCAGACCAAGAGGGTGGCCAGCATTGGTTGGTTTGAGAGCAGCCTGGGCAACCAAGAAAGGAAAGAAAAGAAAGAAAGAAAGAAAGAAAGAAAGAAAGAAAGAAAGAAAGAAAGAAAGAAAGAAAGAAGGAAAGAAAGAAGAAAGGAAGGAAGGAAAGAAAGAAAAAAAGAAATCTTCTGCCCACAGTCCTTACCCCCATGCCTCCTCTGCATGTGATGGTGCCCCAAGCTCAGTGTCTTCCAGCCCCAACACTCACAATGGCTGCCCCCCTTTGGCGCGGGATATCCCAAGGTTTTCTGTTCATATTCGTACCAGTTCTCCTCTCTGAGGTGAGAAAAGTGCTTGAGGCAAGCTGACCATCTGACTCGACAATGAGGACCTTCCAAAAGGCCAGAGGCACATCCCTCACCCAGTGTTATTTCTTCCAGCCAATCCCATTTATCCTGGCTTAAAAACAGTTGCCCTTTGAAGACACCACCCACAGTTGAGTATCTGTGTACGATTCTGAAGTTTTTGGAGACAGGGTCTGTTTCTGTGGCCCAGGCTGGGGCCCAGGAACACGACCCTCATTCACTGCCAATCTCATAATCGTGGGCTCTGGCGATCCTCCCACCTCAGCCTCCAGAGTGGCCAGGACAATGGGCACCCCAATCCCAGACCTCCTGTTTGAATGGATGCAGAGATCAGGTCTCCCTGTGGCCGGGCTGGGTATGAGCTCCTGGGCTCCAGTCATTCTCCCACCTTGGCCTCCCAGAGATCTGGGATTCCAGGCATGGGCCACTGTGCCAGGTCTTCTGGTTCATTTTAGAAGAAGGATCATGGCCAGGTTTGGGTGTTCAGCCTCGATATACCAGCACATTGGGAGGTCAAGGCCAGTGGCTGGCCCTAACCCACATGTGTGAGAGGTGCCCGGGCAACTTGGTAAGAACTCCTCTCTACCTTCTATCCCAAATGAGCTGAGCATGGTGACATGTGCCTGTAATTCCATCTCTTCAGATGGCCTGGGTCAAAGGCTTGCAGGGCCCAGCAGGCTGAGGCTGCAGTGGCCAGGAGCAAGTCGCCACCCTCTAGCCTGGTTTACAGAGTGAGACTCTGACTCAAAAAAAGGAAACTAAAGAAGAACATCCATTTGTGTATGGAATTGGGATCATCATGAACAGACAAAATACATTGGGGAATGACACCTCAGGCTTGGGCATAGCGTTCCCAAAAGATGGTGTATCGGCAGACAATTGGGCAGTGGATTTGGGAGGCTGAGGTGGGGGGAATGCTGGGGCAGCCTTGAGCATGTAGCAAGACCTCATCGTTCCTGATAACGTAAACCAAGTCGTGCATGGTGGTGCACATGGTCCCAGCTACACGGAATGTGGTGGCCTCCGTCCTGGGGTGTGCCTTTGTGTTGACCTGGCCTACAGCACTTGTGAGTCCAAGTTGGGCACCATGTTGCATGGCCATCAGCCCCGGACCCTGGAAGGCCAAGATGGGATGCTGCCTGAGCCCTGGGGTCAGATACCAGACCGGGCGACATGGCCAGACCTCGTCTTGGCAAGAAGGCCCCAAAACTAGTCAGACGTGGTGGGTCCTGGAGTCCAAGCTTTTGGAGGGCAAGGCAGTAGAACCGTCTGAGCCATGCAGGTTGAGTCCCTGGATGCCACGATCATGCTGCAGTGCCCCAACCCAATGTTGGAGACTTCGGAGACAATATGGATGCCTCCTACAGGTGTCATGATGGTGTACACAGTTCCCTTGGGAAAGGTTTATGTGAGCCTGGGATGATGGCGGGATTGGGAGAGGAACAGACCCTCACCCCAGCAGAAGGAGGCAGACCAGGCGACCAGAACCTGGGCTGGCTGTGGCCTTGCTGGTACACCTTGATTGCTCTATGCCCAATGGTTGCCTATCTTGGGCAGTCTAAGTCATGAAATCACATGCATCTTTTCCATGTGGCACGAGTGTGGAGGGTGGAGGCAGGCCTTCTGGGATGCATGGCTGAAGACATAGGATGGATATGCCCAGTGGCCACTTTTGAAACCTCCCACTAATGACAGGCAGGAATGTGCTGTTTCCTCTCCCATCTCTGATTATGACTCCTCGTGCTGAATGGCAGGGGAGGTGGTGGTGTATGTATGTGGTGGTGATTATGATTATTTGGAGTCAGAATCCCACTCTTTCGCCCAGGCCAGAGGGCTGAGTCATGCTCATGGCCACCACGGATTCCTCCTGATGATCTCAGGTGATCTTCCCACCTCGGCTCCCTGAGTGACAGGAACCATGGGCCTGTGTCACCACAACCAGCTAATCTTTGTATTTATTTTTGAAGGCTGAGACGAGTGTCATGCCATGTCCCAGGTTGGTGTCTAACCTACAGCTCAGGCTGTCCAACCCCTATGTCCGAAGGTCTGGGATGCCAGGCTGAGCCTGTGAGCCAGGCATGTATTTGTGGTGGTGGTGGTGGTTGGTATTATTTTCATTTGGAATCCCACTCTGTCACCAAGACCAGAGCTCAGGGGTCCACTCTCCATCACCACGGCCTCCACCAACTGGGCTACATTTATCCTCCCACCACAGCCTCCCGAGTGGCAGGAAAAACAGGTGTGTGCAACCACGCTAGTCTAATATTTTAGCATCTTGTTGCGACAAGGTCTCCCCAAGATTTCTTGGCTGGTCTTGACCCTGGGGCTCAGGAAATCTTTTTGCCTCAATCTTCCAGTATGCCTCAATGACAGGTGTGAGACCACACGTCTGGCCTCCGCACCCCTCATGGGGCCCTAGCATGAGGCCCACTCCCTTCCAATGACCCGGGACCCCAGTATGGGTGGCTGGATTTGCCCACCTAGCCCTCTCCAGGGAGTGCATCTGACACAGGGGAGTGTCTCTGTTGGGGCACCCACCCCTCTGCCCACCTCAATTCCCAGGGTGGACCTGCTCGCTCCTCCCATGGGCTGCCTTGGGTAAAGGGAGGGCGTGACTCTCAAACCTGTGAGGAGGCTGGGATGGCCAGGCAACTCACACCTGTCTCTTCGGCACTCTGGGAGGTCAAGATGGGAAGATGGCCAGAGCCTGGGAACTTGAGACCAGACTGGACTCCATAGCAAGCCCCCACCTCGACACCAAGCAAAACCCAGAAAACCAAGGGTGAGTGCATGCCTTGGCAGGAGGATCGCCTCCAGGCCAGAGTTCAAGACCAGACTGGAATAACAGGATGTTGAACAAATGGAAAGCCTGTGATCACAGCAGTTTGGGAGTTCCAGCCCGAGAGGGTGGCCCAAGATGGGTGGTTTGAGAGCAGCCTGAACAACCTAGTGAGGAAAGAAAAGAAATAAATAAATAAAGAAGGAAAGAAAGAAAGAAAGAAAGAAAGAAAAAACAAATCCATTCTCCTGCAAACCTTCTGCCCTCAGTCCTTCCCCCCACCAGCCCCACATATGAGGGTTCCCCAAGCTCACCACTTTCCAGTCCCAACCCCCTCAATTCTACCCCCACTTTTGCGTGTGAGTTCCCAAGGCTCCCAGGTCGGGTTCCTGCTGGCTCTCCTCTCCGAGGTGAGAAATGTGCCCCAGGAAGACAGACCCACAGACTCAGCAATGAGTACCTTCTGCCAAGAAATGCCAGGGCACAACCTTCACCCGTGAACATTTCTTCCATCCAATCACATTTTTCCTGGCTCTAAAGCCAGTCGCCCTGTGAACACATCACACACAGTTGAGAATCTGTGTATGATTCTGATGTTTTTGGAGACAGGTTCTAGCTATTTGACCCAGGCTGCATCCTGAGGACATGACGGTCATTCACCACCAGCCTCGAACTCATGACCTGCAGTGATCCTCCCATCTCAGCCTGCAGAGTGCCCAGGAAGACAGGCACCAGTGCAGGACCCGGACACATGACCATCATTCTCTGCCAGCCTCAAAATTGCAGGCTGCAGTGATCCTACAACCTCAGCCTCCTAGAGACCAGGACCATGGCCACCATGACCCCAGACCCCCTGTTTGGATGGGTGCAGAGACGGGGTCTCCCTGCATGGCCCAAGCTGGTCTTAGACTCCTGACCTCCAGTCTTCCTCCCTTCTCAGCCTCCCAGAGCGCTGGGATTCCAGGTGTGGGCTGCAGCAACAGGCCTCTGATTCAATTTTGATGAATAATTGAGGCCGGCTTTGAGGACTCACCCTCATCATCCCAGCACTTTGGGAAACCAAGGCCAGTGTCTGGCCTGAGCCCACAGGCCGAGACCCGCCCTGACACCTCGGCAAGACCTCGTCTCTACCCTCCATCCCAGTGAGCCGGGCGTGGTGCCACATGCCTGTAGTTCTGGCTCCTAGGAAAACCATGGAAAGGCTTGCCAGAGCCTGGTGATCCAGGGCTGCAGTGACCGGGAGTGTGTCACTGCCCTCCAGCCTGTATGATGGTGTTAGACTCTGACTCATATAAAAAAAGAAAAAAGGAAAAAAAGAAGAGCGTCCATTTGTGTATGGAATTGGGATCATCGTGAACAGACAGAGATCATTTGGGAAGGAGGCTCTGTCCTTGGGACTAGAGTTCACGAAAGACAACTCCCATGTGCATCACAATGTGCCTCCATGGCTACGCAGGGAATGTTTTGTGTAGGCGGTGTACGATGGAATAATCAGGAGAGGAGGAGGCACACCTCAGCCTGAAGGAGGCATACCAGGTGATCAGAACCTGGGCTGGCTGTGGCGATGCCAGTGACATTTATGACTCTGTTCTTGATAGCTGCCCTAGCTTGGGGCCATCTGTTCCATAAGTTCAAATGCATTTTTGCCATGGGGCACGAGTATGGAATGTGGAGGCAGGCCTTCTGGGGCATGTGACTGAAGTTGTTGGAGGGATGTGCCCAGTGGCCACCTTTGAAACTTCCAGTGAACAACAGGTCAGAAAGTGCCTTTTTCTCTCCCATCCTTGAGGGTGACTCCTCTCGATGTTTGACAGGGATGGTGGTGGTGGTGATTATTTTTATTTGGAATCAGAATCCATGTCTGACACCTAGGCCGGAGCACAGGGGCATGTTCACGGCCACCGCAGACTGCACCTGCAGGGTCAGGTGATCCTCCTGCCTTGGCCCCATGAGTGGTTGGAACCCAAGCCTGCTCTACCATGTCAGGCTAATATTTAGATTTATTTTTTATGGCTGAGATGAGGTCTCACCTCATGTCCCAGGTTGGTGTGGAACGTGCAGTCACAGGCCATCCACTCACCTGGGCGTCCGAAGGCCTGGAATGCCAGGCTGAGCCACTGAGTCCAGACTGTGGTTTTGGTGGTGGTGGTGGCTGGTCTTATTCTGAGTCAGAGTCCCACTCTTTCACACATGCCAAAGTGCAGGGTCATGCTCATGGTCACTGCAGACTCCACCTGCTGGGTTCAGGCAATCCTCTGCCTTGCCCACTGAGTGGAGCCCCGGGGTCAGAGACCAGCTGGGGCAATGTGGCCAGACATTGTCTTGGCAAAAGGGACACAAAATCCAATCAGGCGTGGTGGCCCCCAGCATCCATGCTGCTCAGGTGCTGAGTCTGGAGGATGCCCTGAGCCCTGCAGGTCGAGGCCCTGGAAGCCATGGTTGTGCCATCATGTCCCAGCCAAGGTGTTAGAGACTCCAGTGACATAAAAGATGCCTCCAACGTGCATCACAATGGGCATCCACTACTCCCCAGGGAAAAGTCCATGTGGGCATGGTACGATGGAGTGATTGGGAGAGGAAGGGGCCCTCCACCTACACGAAGTTGGCAGAATGGGAGACCGAAACCTGGGGTCCAGAGACGGCTGGATGACTCATGCCTGCCTCCTCAGCACTAGCAGAGGCCAAGGCGGGACGATGGTCAGAGTCTGGGAGCTCGAAACCAGGTTAGACACAATAGCGAGCTCCCACCTCGACCCCAAGCAAAACCTAGTAAACCTTGAGTAAGGGCAGACCTTGGCGGGAAGATTACCTGCAGACCAGAGTTCATGACCTGGTAAGAAGACCAGGATGTCAACCAAATGTAAAGCCTGGGATTGCAGCAATTTGGGAGACCCAGGCACAGAGGCTGGACCATTGGGCAGTTTGAGAGCAGCCTGGGCAACCTAGAGAAGTATGGAAAGAAAGAAAGAAGGAAAGAAAGAAAGAAAAAGAAAGAAAGAAAGAAAAAGAAAGAAAGAAAGAAAGAAAGAGAAAAGAAAGAAAGGAAAGAAAAAGAGAAAAGAAAGAAAGGAAAGAAGGAAGGAAGGTAGGAAGGAAGAAAAGAAAGAAGAAAGAAAGAAATCCATTCACTTGGAAACCTTCTTCCCTCAGTCCTTCCCCCATGCCTCTCCACAAGTGAGGGTCCCCCAAGCTTGGTGCCTTCCAGCCCCAATCCCACCCAATGGCTTCCCCTCTTTGGTGTGGGAGTTCCGAAGGTTCCCTTGTAGTGATCTTGTCGACTCTCCTCTCCGAGGTGAGAAAAGTGCCTCAGGCAGGCTGAATTTTGGACTCAGCAATGAGGACCTTCTGCCAAGAAAGGCCAGGGACACCTCCCTCACCCGTGTTCATTTCTTCCCCCAATTTTTATTTTTTCTGGCTCAAAAGACAGTCACCCTTTGAACACACCATGCATAGTTGAGAATCTGTGTATGATTCTGACATTTTTGGAGAAAGGCTCTGGCTTTTTGGCCCAGACCGTCATTCACTGCCAGTCTCGAAATGGCAGGCTCCAGCGACCCTCCCACCTCAGCCCCTGGAGTGGCCAGGATGATGGGCATCATGACCCCAGATCTCTTCGGATGGAGGTGGAGAAGGGGTCTCCTTGAGTGGCCCCAGCTGGCTTTGAGCTCCTGTGCTCCAGCCATCCTCCCACCTCGGCCTCCCAGAATGCTCTGAATCCCAGGCATTGGCCGTCATGCCAGGCCTTCTTGTTCATTTTCGATGAAGGATCGAGACCAAGTTTGGGGGTTCAGCCTCATCATCTCAGTGCATGAAGAGCGAGGCTAGTGGATGGGTTGAGCCCAGGGATTCGAGATGTGCTCTGGAAACTTAATGAGACCTTTTCTCTACCCTCCATCCCAAATGAGCCAGGCGTGTTGGCGTGCACCTGTTGTTCCATCTACTCAGATGTCTGGGAGTGGAAGTCTCACTGGACCCCATGGGCTGAGGCTGTAGTGGCTGGGAGTGGGCAAGCACCCTCCAACCTGGGTGATGCAGTGATACTCTGACTCAAAGAAAAAAAGAAAGAAAAGAAGAACATCCATTTGTGTATGGAGTTGGGATCATCGTGAACAGACAGAGGTCATTGGGGAAGGATACCTCAGCCTTGGGTGAAGAGTTCCCAAAAGACAGTGTATCTGCAGACAATCGAGCATGGCTTTGGGAGGCCGAGGCAGAGGAACACTGGTGCCTGGGAGTTCGAGACCAGCCTCGGCCATGTAACGAGACATCGTCGCTCCCCAGAACACAAACCCTCGAGTCATGCATGGTGACACCCACGGTCCCAGCTACAAAGAATGTAGTGGCATCTGTCCTGGGGCATGCCTTTGCGTCAACACCATGTGCAAGTCCAGGCCAGGCACCATGGCTCATGGTCCTCAGCTCTGGAACCTGGGAGGCCGAGACAGGAATCTGCCTGAACCCTGAAGTTGGACACCAGCCCAGGCTACATGGCCAGAACTCATCTCAGAGAGAGGTCCCCAAAATTGAATCAGGTGTGGCGTCCCTGGAGTCCCAGCTGCTAGGGGGCTGACACAGGAGGGCTGCCTGAGCCCCGCATGTCAAAGCCCCAGGTGTCACATTTGTTTTGCCGCACAATAGCCTGGCCAATGGAGATTCCAGCCACAAAAAGTTGACCTCCCACGTGCGTCACAAAGGGCATCCACTGCTCCCCAGGGAAAGGTACATGAGGGTGAGGGACAATGTTGTTATCGGGACAGAAAGGGGACCTCCCCCACCTGAAGGTGGCAGACCAGGCGACTGGATCCAGGGCTGGCCGCAGTGTTGCCAGTCTGCCTTGATCACTCTGTGACCGACGGCTGCACTATGTCAGTGCCATCTACTCTGTAAGCTCACACACCTCTTTGCCATGGGGCATGAGTGTGGAGGGTGAGGGCAGGCCACCTGGGGTTCCTGGTTGAAGCTGCGGGAAGGACATGTACATTGGACAACATTGAAGCCTCCCGTGAACAACAGGCCAGAAAGTTCTTTTCTTCTCCCTTCCTTGAGGGTGAATACTCATGCTGAGTGGCAGGGGTGGTTGTGGTAGTGGTGATGGTGATTATTATTATTTGTTGTCAGAATTCTACTCTGTTTCCTAGGCTGGAGCACAGGGTCATGCTCACTGTCACCATGGACTTCAACTGCTGGGCTCAGGTGATCCTTCTGCCTCGGCCCTTCGAGTGGCTGGAATCACAGGCTTGTGCCACCATGCCTGACTAATCTTTGGATTTATTTTGGATGGCCGAGACAAGGTCTAGCCCCATATCCTAGGCTGGTGTTGAAACCGCAGTCTCAGGTTCTCCACTCGCCTGTGCCTCCGAAGGGCCTGGATGCCAGGCTGAATGCCTGAGCCTTGCCTGAGGTAGTGGTGGTGGTGGCGGTGGTTGGTATTATAATTCTGAATCAGAGTCCTGCTCTGTTGCCCAGGCCAGAGGGCAGGGGCCCGCTCTCAGTCACCGTGGCCTTTTCAAGCTGGACTCTGGTAGTCTTCCCACTGTGGCCTCCCGAGTGGCCAGAACGAGAGGCGTGCTCCATGATGCTTGGCTCATTTTTTTTGCTTCTTGTAGAGACGAGGTCTCACCAAGGTACTCAGGCTTGTCTTGACCTGGGGACTCAGGTCATCTTCTCCCCTCAGCCTCCCAGAGTGCCAGGAAGACAAGCATGAACCCCCGAGTCTGGTCTTCACACCTCTCTTGCAGCCCCTCCATGAGGCCCGCTCCCTTCTGATGACCCTGGATACTGGAGTGGTTGGCTGGAGTTGCCCGTCGAACTCTGTCTGGGGAAAGGGACTGATGCAGAATCATGTCTCTGCCTTGGCACCCACCCCTCTGCCTGCATCATTCCCCAGGGTGGACATGCTCGATTCTCCCAGGTGTCATCTAGGGGAAAGGGAGTGCATGACTCTCAAACTTTGTGGGGTCGGAGATGGCCAGGTGACTCATGCCTGTCTCCTCAGCACTTGGAGAGACCTCGACCAGAAGATGGCTAGAGACCGGGAGCTGGAGACCAGGCTAGACACCATAGCAAGCCCACACATCAACCCCAAACAAAACACAACTATGGGTGAGGGCTGGCCTCGGCGAGTTCAAGACAATTCAGGAAGACCAGGATGTTGATCAAATGGAAAGACTGTGATCACAGAAGTTTGGGAGGCCCAGGCAGAGAGAATGTCCCAATTTGGGTGGTTTGAGAGCAGTCTGGGCAACCTAGTAAGGATAGAAAATAAAGAAAGAAAGAAAAAGAAGAAAGAAAGAAAGAAAGAAAGAAAGAAAGAAAGAAAGAAAGAAAGAAAGAAAGAAAGAAAGAAAGAAAGAAAGAAGGAAATCCATTCTCCTGCAAACCTTCTTTCCTCAGTCCTTCCCCGTGTCCCCTCCACATGTGAGGTTTCCCCAAGCTCGGCACCTTCCAGCACCAATGGTCCCTGCCAATGGTTGCCCCCATTTTGTTGCAGGAGTTCCCAAAGTTCCCTAGCTGGGTTCCTGCCGGCTCTCCTCTCCGAGATGGGAAATGTGCCCCAGGCCGGCCAACTCTCTGACAGCAATGAGGGCCTTCCACCAATAAAGGCCAGGGACACATCACTCACCCAGGCACATTTCTTCCCCAGTCCCATTTTTCCTGGCTTTAAATCCAGTCACATTGTGAACACACCACACACAGTTGAGAAGTTGTGTATGGTTCTGATGTTTTTGGAGACAAAGTCTGGCTCTGTGACCCAGGTTGGGGCCTGGAGACACGACAGATGTTCAACACCAGCCTCAAAATCGTGGGCTCCAATAACCTTCCCGCCTCAGACTCTGGAGTGGCCGGGATGACTGCCACCTCATACTCAGACCCCCTGATTGGATGGGTGCAGAGACAGGGTCTCTCTAGGTGGCCCGGGCTGGCCTTGGGCTTCTGGGCTCCAGCCATCCTCTTGCATTAGATTCCCAGAGCACTGGAATTCCAGGCATTGACCACCACCCCAGGCCTTCTGGTTCATTTTTTCATCGCTGTATGCCTGATGGCCACCCTAACTAGGGCAGTCTGTTCTGTGAGTTCACATGTGTCTTAGCCATTGGGCACAGGTGTGGAGGCTGGAAGCAGGCCTTTTAGGATGCATGGCCAAAGGTGTGGGGCAGACGTGCCTGGTGGCCACCTTTGAAATCTCTCACAAATGATAGGCAGGAAAGTGCCTTTTCCTCTCCCATGCCTAAGTGTGATTTATTATGTTGGGTGGCAGGGGTGGTGTTGGTGGAGGTGTTGGTGATGATTATTATTTGGAGTTGGAATGCCACTCTGTCATCTAGGCCGGAGTGAAGGGGCACATGCACAGACATAGCGGACTCCACCTGCCGGGCCCAGGGATACTCCCACCTCTGCCCCCCAAGTGGCTGGGTCCACAGGACTGCACCACCATGCCCGGCTAATTTTTGGATTTATTTTTTATGCCAAGATGAGGTCTTGCCCCTTGTCCTGGCCTGGTGTTGAACCCACAGGTTCAGGTCCCACTGTCGGCCACTGCTGCCTCCACCGATGGGGCTCTGGTGATCCTCCCTTTTTTGCCACACAGGTGGCCAGAATGAAATGCCTGGGCCACCAAGCTCAGCTCATTTTTTTGGCTTCTTGTAGATTCAAGGTCTTGCAATGGTGCCCAGGCTGGCATCAAGCCTGGGGGCTCAGGCCATCCTCTCGCCTTGGCCTCCCAGAGCACCAGAATGACAGGCATGAGCCCCCATGCCTGGCCTCCACACCCCTCTCGGGGCCCCACCGTGAGGGCCTCTCCCTTCTTATGACCTGGGATCCCAGAGAGGGCAAAGTCACCCACCAAGACCTCCCAGGTGGGAGGGCGTAGTGCATGGGTGTGTCTTTGCAGGGGAGCCCACCCCTCCTCCTGCATTTTTCCCCATGGTGGACATGCTCACTCCTCCCAGGAGCTGCCTCGGGGAAAGGAAGGGTTTGACTCTCAAAACTTCGAGGGGGGGGTGGTGACAGCTAGGCCATTCATGCCTGTCTCCTCAGAATTTGGAAGGCCGAGACGGGACAATGGCCAAACCACAGGAGTTCCAGACCAAGCTGGACACCATAGTAAGCCCACACCTCGACCCCAAGGAAAACCCAGAGAACCTTGGGTGAGGGCAAACCCCAGTGGGAGGATCACCTCCAGACCAGCATTCAAGACCAGTCAGGAGACTAGAATACCATCAAATGGAGAGTCTGTGATGACAGCAGTTTGAGTGTCCCAGGCCAAGAGGATGGCCTGAGTTGGATGGTTTGAGAGCAGCCTAGGCAACCTAGTGAGGAAATAAAACAATGAAAGAAAGAAAGGAAGTTAGGAAGGAAGGAAGAAATGAAAAATAGAGAAAGAAATCCATTCTCCTGCAAACCTTCTGCCCTCAGTCCTTACGTCCCCACCCCCCCACATGTGAATGTCCCTCAAGCTCGGCACCTTCCAACCCCAAGCCCCCCAATGGCCTCCCCCACTTTGCTGTGGGAGTTCCCAAGGTTTCCTGCCCAGGTTCCTGCCTGCTCACCTCTCCAAGGTGTGAAATGTGCCCCAGGCAGGCCGACCCTCTGACTTGGCAATGAGGACCTCCCCCAAGAAAGGCCAGGGGAAGATTCCTCACCCAGGGACATTTTTTTCCTCCCAATCCCATTATTCCAGGCTCTAAAGTCAGTCGCCCTCTGAACACACCAAGTGCAGTTGAGAATCTGTGTACGATTCTGATGATTTTAGGGACAGGGTCTGGCTATGTAGCCCAGGCTGGTGCCCGAGGACTTGACCATCATTCACTGACTGTCTCGAAATCACAGGCTCTGGCGATCATCCACCTTAGCATCCAGAGTGACTGGGACAATTGGCACCATGTCCCCAGATCTCCTGCTTGGATGGACGTGGAGATGGGGTCTCCCTGCATGGCCCAGACTGGCCTTGAGCTCCTGGGCTACAGTCATCCTTCAGCCTTGGCCTCCCAGAGAACTGGGATTCCAGGCATGGGCTGCCATGGTCAGCCTTCTGGTTTGTTTTGGATGAAGGATCGAGGCCTGACTCAGGTGTTCAACCTTGTCATTGTACTACTTTGGGAGGCTGAGACCAGTGGCTGCCCCCAGCCTGTGTCTGAGACATGCCCAGGCAACTTGATGAAACCACCTCCCTACCCTCCATCCCAAATGAGTTGGGTGTGGTCGTGCACACCTGTCATTCTGTCTCCTCTGAAGCTCAAGGGGGGAAGGCTTGCTGGAATCCAGTAGGCCGAGACGGGTGGCTGGGACGAAGCCACAACCCTTCAGCTTGGGTAACAGAGTGAGACTCCACTTCAATAAAAAAAAAGAATGAAAAGAACATCCATTTGTGTATGGAGTTGGGATCATCTTGAACAGACAGAAGTCATTGGGGAAAGTGGCCTCAGCCTTGGGCATAGAGTACGCAAAAGATGGTGGATCAGCAGACAATTGGACTGTGGCTTTGGGAGACTGAGGTGGGGAAACGCTGGTGCCCGGGAATTCAAGACCTGCCTGGACCATGTAGTGAGACCTCATTGTTACCTGGAACACAAACACTGGAGTCACGCGTGGTGGCACCCATGGTCCCAGCTTCACAGATGTTGTCACCTCTGTCCCATGTGTTCCTATACGTTACCCCCATTGACAGAATGTTCCATTCCAGGCTGGGCACCATGGCTTACAGCCGTGATCCCCATTCCCTGGGCGGCCAATGTGGGAGGCTGCCTGAGCCCAGGGGTCATAGACCAGCCCAGGTGACGTGGTCAGACCTCATCTCGGCCAGAGGTCCCCAAAATCATTCAGGCATGATAACCCCTGGAGACCTGGTCACTCAGGGGTAACAACAGGAGGAACACATGATCCCGGCAGGTCAAGGTCCCAGAAGCCACAATCGTGCCACCATGCCCCAGCCCGGCCGACAGAGACATCAGTGACAAAACAGACTCCTCCAACGTGCATCATGATGGACATCCAGGGCATCCCAAGGAAATGTCCACGTGGGCGTGGGACATTTGAGTGATCGAGAGAGGAAGTGGCCCACCTCCGCCCGAAGGTGACAACCAGGCGATGAGAACCTGGACTGGCCGTGGTGTTGCTGAACTAACTTTATCATTCTGTGACCAACAACTGCCCTAGCTTGGGGCTCTCTTCTGTGAGCTCGCACATTCCTTTCCCATGGGACATGAGTGTGGAGGGAAGAAACAGGCCTTCTGGGGCATGTGACCGAAGGAGTGGGATGGACATACCTGGTGGTCACCTTCAAAACGTCCTGCAAATGGCAGGCCAAAAAGTGCCTTTTCCTCTCCCATTCCTGAGAGTTACTCCTCATGCTGGGTGGCAGGGTTGGTGGTGGTGGTGGTGGTGGTGATTATATTTATTTCTAGTCAGAATATCAATCTTTCACCCAGGCTGGAGCACAGGGCCACACTCACAGCCTCCGTGGACTCTGCCTGCCAGGCTCAGGCGATATTCCTACTTTGTTCCCCCAAGTGGCTGGAACCACAGGACTGGGCCACCACAAATGGCTAATCTTTTGATTTATTTTTGATAGCTGAGATGAGGTCTCACTCTGTGTCGCAGACTGGTGTCAAACCCACAGGGTTAGACTGTCCACACGCCTGGGCTTCCAAAGTGCTGGTATGCCAGGCTGAGCTCCTGAACCTGACCTGTGATTTTGGTGGTGGTGGTAGTTGGAATTTTTATTATGAGTTGGAGTACCGCTCTGTTGCCCAAGTCGAAGAACAGGGGCCTGTTCTCGGCCACCACAACCTCCAATGGTTGGGCTCAGGTGATCCTCCCGCCATGACCTCCTGAGTGGCTGGAAAGACAGGCATGCACCAACATGCTCGTCTCATTTTTTGGCTTCTTCTAGAAACGAGGTCTTGCTAAGGTGACCGGGTTGGTCTCAAACCCAGGGGCTCAGGGCATCCTCTCGCCTCGGCCTTCCAGAGTATGGGGATGACAGGCCTGAGCCCCTGTTCCAGGCCTCCACACCCCTCTCGGGGACCCATCGTAAGGCCTGCTCCCTTCCAATGACCCAGGACCCTGGAGAAGGAACCCGGATTTGCCCACCAATCCCTCCCAGGGGTGAGTGCCTGGGAGGCACAGGGGTGTCTCCCCAGTGGCACCCACCACTCTGCCTGTCTAGTTTCCCAGGGAGGACTCACTCACTCCTCCCAGGGTCCACCTCGGGGAAATGGATGGTGTGACTCTCAAAATTCGGGGGAGCAAGGACAGTCAGGCAACTCACACCTTAACACTCAGCACTTGGGAGGATGGGATGGGAAGATGGCCGGGAGCTCGATACCAGGCTGGATACCATAGCAAGCCCCCACCTCAACCCCAAGCAAAATCCAGAAAACCATGGGTGAAGACAGGCCTTGATGGGAGGATTGCCTCCGGCCCAGAGTTCAAGACAAGGCAGGAAGACCAAGTTGTTGACCAAATGGAAAGCCTGTGTTCGCAGGAGTTTCGAATGCCCAGGCTGAGAGGATGACCTGAGTTGGGTGGTTTGAAAGCAGAGGCAACCTAAATAGGAAAGAAAAAGAAAGAAGGAAAGAAAGAAAGAAAGAAAGAAAGAAAGAAAGAAAGAAAGAAAGAAAAAAGAAAGAAAAAG
>NW_007256952.1:609402-626056 GCF_000164805.1 Carlito syrichta | reverse complement strand
CCCCCACTTTGGTGCAGTTGTTCCTGAGGCTCCATGGCTGTGTTTATACTGGCTCTCCTCTCCTAGATGAGAAAAGTGCTCCAGTTAAGCCGACTCTCCAGTTCGGCATTGAAGATCTTCTGCCAAGAAAGGCCAGGAAAACATCCCTCACCCGAGGTTATTTCTTCCCCATAATCCCATTTTTCCTGGCTCAAAAGCCAGTCGCCAATTGAACACACCACGTGAAGTTGAGAATCTGTGTATGATTCTGATGTTTTGGAGAGAGGGTCTGGCTCTGTGGCCCAGGTAGGGGTCCAGGGACATGACCATCATTCACTGACAGCCTCAAAAACATGGGCTCAGGCTATCCTCCTTCCTCCATCTCTGGAGTGGCTGGGAGGACAGGCACTACAACCCCAGACCACCTGTTTAGATGGGTGTGGAGTCAGGGTCTCCCTGCATCGCCCAGGCTGGGCTTCAGCTCCTGGGATCCAGTCATCCTTCCCCCTCGGCACTGGGATTCCAGGCATATGTCGCCACATCCGGCCTTCAGTTTCTTTTTTGAAGAAGGATCGATGCCGGGCTAGGGGGCTCTTCTCATCATCCCAGCACATTTGGAGGCCATGGCCAGTGAACGGTCAAAGCCTGCAGGTCTGAGAGGCACCCGGATCAACCAACAAGACCTTGTCTCTACCCTCCATCCCAAATGAGCCTGTGTGGTGGCATGAACCTGTTGTTCCATCTCCTCGGAAGTTTGGGGAGGAAAACTTGCTGGAGCCCGGCGGGCCAAGGTTGCACTGGCCAGGAGCAAGCCACTGCTCTCCAGCCTGGACAACAGAGTGAGACTCTGACCCAAAAAAAGTAGGAAAAGAAGAGTATACTTTTGTGCATGGAGTTGGGATCATCCTGAACAGACAGAAATCATTGGGGAAGGAAGCCTCAGTGTTGGGCGTAGAGTTCCCGAAAGATGGTGGATTGGCAGATATTCAGGCTGTGGCTTTGGGAGGCCAAGGCAGGATACCACTTGAACTTGGGAGTTCAAGACCACTTGGGCCATGTAGACTCTGTTGCTTCCCAGACCTCAAACCCTCGAGTTACATGTGGTGGCACCCGGGGTCCAAGCTACACGGAATGTGGTGAATTAAATCCCATGGCGTGCCTTTGTATCACCTCCGCTGACAGAATGTGTGAGTCCAGGTCAGGACTGTGGCTCATGGCCATTAGCCCCACAACCTGGGACCCCAAAGCAGGAGGCTGCCTGAACCCAGGGATCAAGAGACTAGCCTAGGCTATGTGGCCAGACCTTGTCTTGGTAAGAGGTTCCTAAAATCGAGTTAGGCATGGTGGTTTCTGGAATCCTGGCTGCTTGGAGGCTGAACCAGGAGAACAGCCTGAGTCCCGCAGCTTGAGGCCCCAGGAGTCACGATCATGCCACCGCACACCAGCCCGGCCAACAGAGACTCCAGCAACAAAAAGACACCTCCCACGTGCATCACAATGTTCATCCACAGCTCCCCAGTGAAAGGTCCGCTTGGGTGGTGGACGATGGAGTTATTGGGAGAGGAAGGAGCCCTCCTTGAGCCTGAAGAGGGCAGACAGGCAACTGGAACCTGAGGTGGCCCTGGCATTGCCGGACTGCCTTGATCACTCTGTGCTCAATGGCCGCCCTAGCTCGGGGTCATATGTTCTGTGAGCTCACACACGTCTTTGCTGCTGGACATGAGTGTGGAGGGTGGAGGCAGGCTTTCTGGGGCACGTGGCCGAAAGCATGTGAAGGACATGTCTGGTGGTCACCTTTGAAACCTCCCACGAATGACAGGCCGGAAAGTACATTTTCCTCTCCCATACCTGAGGGGGATTCCTCACACTGGGTGGTAGGGGTGGGTGGTGGTGGTGATAGTGATTATTATTATTTGGAGTTGGATGCCACTCTGTCACCCAGGCCACAGCACAGGGGCACAATGACGGCCACCACGGACTCCACCTGCAAGGCTCAGGTGATCCTTACGCCTCGGCCCCCTGAGTGTCTGGAACCACTGGCCTACACCAGCACGTCTGGCTAATTTGGATTTTTTTTGATGGGCTAGTGGAGGTCTCTCCCAGTGTCCTGAGTTATTTTCAAACTGGCAGCCTCAGGCCGTCCACTTTCTTGGGCCTCCAAAGTGCCAGGATGCCAGGCTAAGCCCCTGAGCTGGCCTGTGGTTGTGGTGTTGGTGGTGGTTGGTACTATTATTCTGAGTCAGAGTCCCACTCTGTCACCTAGGCCAGAAAACAGGAGCCTGTTCTCAGCCATCATGGGCTCCACCAGCAGGGTTCCGGCGATCCTCCACCCACGGCCTCCTGAGTGGCCAGAATGACAAGTGTGCCCCACACTCTTGGACGATTTTTTTGGCTTCTAGTTGAGAGGAGGTCTCTCCAAGTGCCTGGGCTGAACTCGAACCCAAACGCCCTGTCCATCCTCCCACCTTGGCTTCCCAGAACACAGGGATGGCAGGCCTGAGCCACTGCACCCAACGTGCCCACCCCTCTCAGGACCCACCGTGAGGACTGCTCCCATCTGATGACACGGGACTCTGGTGAGGGCAGCAGCATGCACCCACCGAACCCTCCCTGGGGGGAGTGACTGAGGCAGGGGCGTGTCACCACCATGGTATCCACCCATCTACCCACCTATTTCCCCAGGGTGGACTTGCTCGCCTCTCCCAAGGGCCACCTCAGGGAAAGGGAGCGTTTGATTTTCAAACCATCGGGGGAGAAGGGATGGTATTGTGACTCACGCCTGTCTCCTCAGAACTCGGGGAGGACAAGACGGGAAGATGGCCAGAGCTCAGGAGCTCGAGACCAAGTTTGACACCATAGCAACCCCCAACCCAACCCCAGGCAAATCCCAGAAAATCTTTGAGAGTGCAGGCCTCACTGGGGGTATCGCCTCTCTCCCAGAGTTCAAGACCAGGCATGAAGACCAGGATGTCAACCGAATGGAAAGCCTGTGTTCGCAGTAGTTTAGTAGGCCCAGGCTGAGAGGATGGTCCGGGTTGGGCAGTTTGAGAGCAGCTTAGACAAACTAGTAAGGAATGAAAATATAATGAAGAAAAGATAGTATGAAAGAAAGAAAGGATAAAGGGAACAAAGAAAGAAAGAAAGGAAGGAAGGAATGAAAGAAAGAAAATGAAAGAATGACATAAAATCTAAATCAACAAAGACATTCTTTTGCCTGAAACCTTCTGCCCTCAGTCCGTCCTCCCTCTGTGCCCCCCACATACGAGGGTCTCCCAAGCTTGGCACCTTACAGCCCCATCCACCCCAATGGATGCCACAGCTTTTGTGTGGGAGTTTCAGAGACTCCTGACTGGATTCCTGCTGACTCTCTTCTCCGAGGTGAGAAATGTGCCTCAGCCTGGCCGGACATCTGACTCGGCAATGAGGACCTTATGCCAAGAAAGGCCAGGGACACATTCCTCACCCGGGTACATTTCTTACCCACAAGTCCCATTTTTTCTGGCTGTAAAGTCAGTCGCCCTTTGAGCACACCACACGCAGTTGAGAATCTGCAAGATTCTGATGTTTTTGGAGGAAGGGTCTAGCTCTGTGATCCAGGCTGGACCTGTGGACATGACCGTCATTCACCCCCAGCCTCGAAATCACAGGCTCCGGCGATCCTTTCTCATCAGCCTCTGTAGTGGCTGGGTGACGGGCACCATGTCCCCAGACTCCCTCTTTGGATGGGTTTGGAGGTGGGGTCTCCCTGCAAGGCCCAGGCTGGTCGTGAACTCATGGGCTGCAGTCATCATCCTGTTTCAGCCACTCAGAGTGGTGGAATGCCAGGCGTGGGCAGCTGCGTCAGACCATCTGGTTCGTTTTGATGAATGATCAAGGCCAGGCTCAGGGGCTCAGCTCCATCATCACAGTGTTTTTGGAGGCCAGACAAGCGGTTGACCTGAACCCGTGGGCCGAGAACCACCCAGGCAACTCAGCAATACCTCATCTCTACTCTCCATCCTAAATGAGCCAGGCAGGGTGGCATGCGGCTGTGGTTCCGGCACCTCAGAAAGTTGGTGAAAGGCTCACTGGAGCCTGGTGGGCCAAGGCTGTGGTGGCCAGGAGCGAGTCACCACCATAAAGCCTTGGTGAAGGAATGAGACTCCGACTTAAAGAAAAAAAGGGAAAAAAAGGATCATCCACTTGTGTGTGGAGTTGGTATCATCATGAACAGACAGAGATCATTTGGGAAGGAGGCCCCAGCCTTGGGCCTAGAGTTCCCAAAAGACAGTGGATCAGCAGACAATCGGGCTGTGACTTTGGGAGGCTGAGGCAGGGGACTGCTGCAGCCCTGGAGTTTGAGACCAGCCTGGGCCAAATACCAAGACCTTGTCGCTCCCCGGAACACAAGGACTGGATTGGCACGTGGTGGCACATGTGGTCTCAGCTACACAGGATGTGGTGGCCTCCATCCCAGGGTGTGCCTTTGTTTCGACCCACTGGCAGCATGTGCAGTTATAGGCCAGGCACCATGGCTCAGAGCCATCAGCCCTGTGTCCTGGGAGGCCAAGGCGGGAGGAAGCCTGAGTCCCTGGGGTCAGAGACGAGCCCAGGCGATGTGACCACACCTCATCTCAGTGAAAGGGCCCCAAAATTGAGTCAGGTGTGGTGGCCCAGAGTCCAGGTTGCTCAGTGGCTGAGGTGGGAGGACCCCCTCAGCCCCGTAGGTCAAGGCCCCAAATGTCACAAATGTGTCACTGTGCACCAGCCTGGCCTACGGAGACTCCGGCAACAAAAAGACTCCTCCAACATGTGTCACGACGGGCCTCCACGGCTCCCCAGGGAAAGTTCCACTTGGCCATGGGATGATGGAGTGATAAGGAAAGGAAGGGGCACTCTCCCTGCCTGAAGTAGGCACACCGGGCAAGCTGAACCTGGGCTGACCACAGCCATGCTGGGCTTCTTGATTGCTCTATGCTCGACGGCCACCCTAACTCAGGGCAGTCTGTTCCGTGATCTCACATGTGTCTTTGCTGTGGGGTACATGTGTGGAGTGTAGAGGCAGGACTTCTGGGACGTGTGGCTGAAGTAACGGGACAGACGTGTCCGTTGTCCAACTTTGAAACTGCCCATGATTGACAGGTGGGAAGTACCTTTTGCTCTCCCATCCCTGAGGGTGATTCTTTGCCTCGTGTGGCAGGGGTGGTGGTGGTGGCGGTGGTGGTGATTATTATTTGGAGTCGGAATCCTGATCTGTCACCCAGGTTTTAGCACAGGGGCACACTTATGGACACCATGGACTCCATCTGCCAGGCTCAGATGATTCTCCTGCCTTGGTTCAACTATTGACTGGAACCACAGGCCTGCACCACCATGCCCGGCTAATCTTTGGATTTATTTTTCATGGCCGAGATGAGGTCTCAACTCGTGTCCTGGGCTGGTGTCAATACAGCATGCTCAAGTCATCCACTCGCCTGTGGCTCCGAAGGACCGGGATGCCTGGCTGAGCACCTGAGCAGGCCTGTGGTTGTGGTGGTGGTTGGTTTTAATCTGAGTGGGAGTCCCACTCTGTTGCTGAGGCCGGAGTTCAGGGGCCTGCTATCAGCCACCGCACCGTCCAATAACTGGGCTCTGGCGATCCTCCCACAGGGGCCTCCTGAGTGGCCAGAAGGAAAGGCCTGAGCCATAAAGCATGGCTCATTTTTTTGGCTTCTTGTAGAGATGAGGTTTGTGCAGGGCCTGGGCTGGTCTTTAACCTAGGGGTTCAGGCCATCCTCTCGTCTGGGACTCCCAAAGTGCTTTGGTGACAGGCGTGATCCCCCACGACTGACCTTCACACCCCTCTCAGGGCCCTACCACAAGTTCCACTCCCTTCAGATGACCCAGGACACTGCAGAGGGCAGCCAGATTCACCCACCAAACCCGCCACAGGGGAGCACCTGGAGCAGGGGCATGTCTCTGCCAGGATGCCCACACCTCCACCCGCCTCGATCCCCAGGGTGGACCTGCTCGCTCATGCCAGGGGCGGCCTTTGGGAAATGGAGGGTGTAACAATCAAACTATTGGCAGGGACTAGGCAGGCAACTCAGTAGACTGCCCTGTCTGCTGGGCAGTTCAGGGAGGCAGAGATGGGAAGATGGCTGGAGCCTGGGAGCTGAGACCAGGCTAGTCTCTGCTGAGACCATAGCAAGCCCCAACCTTAACACCAAGCAAAAACCAGAAAACCTTGAATGAGGGCAGGCCTCAGTGGAAGGATTGCTTCCAGCCCAGAGTTCAGGACCAGGCAGTAAGACCAGGGTGTCGACCAAATGGAAAGCCTGTGATCACAGCAGTTTTGGAGGCCCAGGCCGAAAGTATGGCCCGATTTGGGTGGTTTGATAGTGGTCTGGGAAACCTAGTGAGGAAAGAAAAAGAGAAAAAAGAAAGAAAGAGAGAGAGAGAGAGAAAGAAAGAAAGAGAGAGAGAGAAAGAAAGAAAGAAAGAAAGAAAGAAAGAAAGAAAGAAAGAAAGAAAGAAAGAAATCCATTCTCTTGCAAACCTTCTGCCTTCACTCCTTCCCCCAATGACCCCCACATGCGGGGTTCCCCCAAGCTTGGCACCTTCCAGCCCCAACCTCTGGTGCTCAGCCTCATCATCCCGATGCTTTGGGAGGCAGAGGACAGTGGCTGCCCAAGCCCATGAACTGAAACCCACCCGGGAACCTCGGCGAGACTCGTCTCTATCCTCCATCCAAAATGACTGAGCGTGGTGACATTTGCCTGTCATTCCAGCTTCTCAGAAGCCCAGGGAAAGTCTGACCTGAGTCCAGCAGGCCGAGGCTGCTATGGCCAGGAGCAAGCCAGCACCCTCCAACCTGGGCAACAGAGTTAGACTCCAGCTCAAAGAACAAAAAGAAGACCATATATTTGTGTATTGAGTTGGGATCATCATGAAGAGACAGAGATCATTTGAAAAGGAGGCACCAGCCTTAGGTCTAGAGTTCCCGAAAGTCAGCGGATTGTCAGACAATCGGGTTGTGGCTATGGGAGGCCAAAGTGGGGGACTGCTGGAGCCTGGGAGTTCAAGATCAGACAGTGCCACGAAGCAAGAGCTCATCACTCCCCAAATGCAAACACTAGAATGGTGCCTGGTGGAATCAATGGTACTGGCTACATGGGATGCAGTGGCTTCCATCCTGGGTAATTATTTGAGTTACCCCCGATGAAAGAACTTGCAAGTCCAGGCCAGGCACCCTGGCTTACGGACATCAACTCCGTAGCCTGGGAGCCCGAGACAGGAGACTGACTGGGACCAGGGGTGGGAAACCAACCTGGTCATCATCAACAGACCTTGTCTCAGTAAGAGGTTCCCAAAATCGAGTCAGGTGTTGTGGCTCCCAGAGTCCTCGCTGTTCGGAGGCCATGGTGGGAGGACAGCCTGAGTACTGCTGATCAAGTCACTGGGAGCCACAATCATGCTGCTGTGCCCCAGGCAGGTCAACAGAGAGCTCAGCAACAAAAAATATGCCTCCCACATGTATCACAAGGGCCGCACACAGCTCCCCAGCTATAGGTTCGCGTGGTCAGGTGATAATGGAGTGATCAGGAGAGGAAGTAGCCCTCCCCTCACTCAAATATGACCAGGTGACTGGAAGTTGAGTTGGCTGTGGCATTGCCAGTCCACTTTGATCGCTCTGTGCCCAAAGTCTGCCCTAAATCAGGGCCGCCTGTTCCATAAGCTCACATGCATCTTTACCATGGGGCATGTGTGTGGAGGGTGGTGGCAGGCCTTTTGGGATGCGTGGACAAACGCACGGAATGGTTGTACCCAGTGGCCACCTTTGAAACTGCCTGCAAATGACAGGGGGTAAAGTGAATTTCCTCTCCCATTCCTGAGGGTGACTCCTCGCACTTGGTGGCATCTATGGTTATGGTGGCAGTGGTGATGATTATTATTATTTGGAGTCAGAATTCCACTCTGTCACCCAGGCTTAAGCACAGGGGAATGCACACGGTCACTGCAGACTCTGCCTGGTGGGCTTAGGTGATCCACCCACCCAGGGTCCTGGGCTGGTCTCAAACTTGCAGGCTCAGGCCACCCACTCACCTTGACCTCTGAAGACACGGGATACCAGGCTGAACCTCTGTGGTTGTGGTGGTATTGTTATTCTGATTGGGAATCATGCTCTGTCACCCAGGCTGAAGCACAGAGGCCAGCTTTCAGCCACTGTGGCCTCCACCAGCTGAGCTCCAGTGATCTCCCACTGCAGCTGCCTGAATGGTCAGAACGTCAGGCATGTGACACAATGCTCATCTCGTTTATTTGGCTTCTCATAGAGACAAGGTCTCGCCAATGTGCCCAGGCTTATCTCAAGCCCAGGTGCTCAGACCATCCTCTCCCCTCAGCCTCCCAAGGCACCTATGTGTCAGCGTGAGCCCCCATGCCAGGCATCCACACCCCTATCAGGGCCCCACCACAAGGCCCACTCCCTTCTTATGACCCGGGAACCCAAAGAGGGTGGCTGGAGTTGTCCCCCAAGCCCTCCCTGGGGAAGCAACTGGCTCAGGGGTGTGTCTCAGCTGCAGGACCCACACTTCTGCCCGTTTCATTCCCCAGGTTGGACCAGGTCGCCACTCCCTGGGACTGCTTTGGGGAAAGGGAGGGCAGAACTCTCAAACTTTCTGGGGTCAGGGATGATTGGGTGACATGACTGTCTCCTTGGCACTCAGGAGGCCAAGACAGGAAAATGGCCAAGCCCGGGAGCTCAAGACCAGTCTGGACACCATAGCAAGCCCTGACCTCAAGCCCAAGCACAATCCAGGAAACCTTTGATGAGGGCAGGCCTCAGAGGTAAGATCGCCTCTGGCACAGAGTTCAAGACAAGGCAGGAAGACCAGGATGTTGACTAAATGGAAAGCATGTTATCACAGCAGTTTGGAGGCCCAGGCCGAGGCAACGGCCCATGTTGGGTGGTGTGAGAGCAGCCTGAGCAACCTAGTGAGGAGAGAAAAGAAAGAAAGATAGGAACAAAGAAAGAATAAAGGAAAGAGAGAATGGAAGGAAGGAAGGAAGGAAAGAAAGAACAAAAGAAAGAAAGAACGAAAGAAAGAAAGAAAGAAAGAAAAAAGAAAGAAAAAAGAAAGAAAGAAAGAAAGAAAGAAAGAAAGAAAGAAAGAAAGAAAGAAAGAAAAAGAAAGAAAGAAATCCATTCTCCTGCAAACTTTTCTCCCCAGTCCTTCCCCCCACTCTCCCATATATGAGGGTCCACCAAGCTCAGCACCCTCCAGCCCCAACCCCCACCAATGGATGGAACCTTTGGTGCAGAAGTTCACGAGGCTCCCTGGCAGGTTTCCTTTGTCTCTCCCAATCCCATTTTTCATAGCTCTAAAGCCAATAGCTATGAGAACACACCAAGCACAGTTGAGAAACTGTGTATGATTCTGATGTTTTTGGAGACATCAAAAACATGTTTGTGGGGCCCGGGGACACAACCAACATTCTCTGCCAGCCTCAAATTGTGGGCTCCAGCTATCCTTGTGCCTCAGCCTCTGGTGTGGCCAGGATGATGGGCACCTAGACCCATGAATCCCTGTTTGGATTTGTGTGGAGACGGGATCTCCCTGCATGGCTCAGGCTGACCCACACTAGCCTTGGGCTCCTGAACTCCAACCATCCTCCTACCTAAGCATCCCAGAGCACTGGGATTCCAGGCATGGGTGGCCGCATCAGGCCTTCTGTTTCATTTTTGATGAAGTTTTGAGACCGGGCTAGGGGGTTCAGACTTTTCATCCCAGTGCTTTGGGTGTTCAAGTCCTGTGACCAGCCCAAGCCGTGAGCCAAGACCTACCCAGGCACCTCAGCGAGACCTCACCTCTACCTTCCATCAATAATGAACTGGGCGTGGTGGCACACGCCTGTAATTCCAGCTCCTCAGAAGGATGAGGAAAGGCTCTCTGGAGTCTGACTGGCAGAGTCTGCAGTGGCTGGGAGAGAGCTACCCCCTCCACCCTGGGTGATGGAGTGGGACTCTGACTAAAAGAAAAAAAGGAAAAAAGCAAAAAAAAAAAAAAAAATAAGAGCATCCATTTGTGTATGGAGTTGGGATCATCATGAACAGAGACCATTTGGCAAGGAGGCGCCAACCTTGGGCCTAGAGCTCCAGAAAGATGGTGGATCAGCAGACAATCAGGCTGTGGCTTAGGGAGGCCCAGGCAGGGGAACACTGGAGCCCAGGAGTTCGAGACCAGCCTGAGCCATGTAGTGAGACTGCATCACTCCCCGGAAAGCAAACACTGGCATCACACATGGTGGCGCCCAGGGTCCGGCTACATGGGATGCAGTATACTGTGTCCCAGGGCCTGCCTTTGTGTTGTCCCCACCAACAAAACTTGCAAGTCCAGCATGGGCAATGTGGCTCATGGCAGTCAGACCTGCACCCTGGGATGCCATGGTCGGAGGCTGCCTGTGTCCCCGGGTCAGAGACCAGCCAGGGAGACGTGGCCAAAACTCATCTCAGCGAGAGGTCCTCAAAATCGAGTCCTGCGTGGTGGCCCCCAGAGTACCAACTGCTCAGGAGCGAGGTAGGAGGACCACCTGAGCCACACAGGTCAAGGAGCTGGGATTCATGATCGTGCCACCACACCACAGGCCTGCTGATGGAGACTCCAGTGACAAAAAGATACCTTCCACATGCGTCACGACTGGCATCCATGGCTCCCGAGGGAAAGGTCCGAGTGGGTGGGTGATGATGAGTTGATTGGGAAAGGAAGGGGCCCTCCCCCCACCCTAGCTCGGTGCCATCTGTTCCATGAACTCAAACACGTCTTTGCCATGTGACATGAGTGTGGAGGGTGGAGGCTGACCCTCTGGTGTGCATTACTGAGGTATAGGATAGACGTGCCCAGTGGCCACAAATGACAGGCTGGAAAGTGCCTTTGCCTCTCCCATCCCTGAGGGTAACTCCTTGAGCTTGGTGTCAGGGTGGTGGTGGTGGTAGTGGTGATTATTATTATTTGGAGATGGAATCCTGCACTATTGCCAAGGCTGGAGCACAAGGGCATGTTCACAGTCACTGCGGACTCTACCTGAGGGCTCAGGCAATCCTCCCTCCTCAGTCCCCCAAGTTACTGTAACCACAGTCCTGCTCCACCACGCCTGGCTAATCTTTGGATTTATTTTTGATGGCTGAGACAAGGTCTCACCCCCATGGGCCCGGCTGGTGTCAAACCTGCAGTCTCAGGTCATCCACTCCCCTGGGCTATGAAAGGCCGGGATGCCAGGCTGAGACCCTGAACTTGGCCTGTGGTTTTGGTGGTGGTGCTTGGTATTATTATTCTGAATCAGAAACATGCTCTTTCACCCAGGTTGGAGCACAGAGGACCACTCTCGGCTTCTGCAGCCTCCACTGGCTGGTCTGCGGTGATCCTCCCACCACAGGCTTCTGAGTGGCCAGAACGTCAAGTGTGAACCGTCACTTTTGGTTCATTTTTTTGGCTTCTTGGAGAGGTGGCCTCACCAAGATGCCCATGCTGGTCTCGAACCCACGGACTCAGTCTATCTTCTCACTTTGGCCTCCCAGAACACCAGGATGACAGGAGTAAGTCCCCGCACCCAGTCTCCACACCACTATCATGGCCCCACCCCGAGGCCCCCTCCCCTCTGAAGACCTAGGACCCCAGAGAGTGCATTCAGAGTCACCCACAGATCCCTCCCTGTGGGGAGCATCTGGCACAGGGGCGTGGATCCGCCTGGGTGCCCACAACTCTGCCCACCTTGTTCCCAAGTGTCGACCCAAATACTCCTCTGAGGGGCCACCTCAGGGAAAGATAGGGCGTGACTCCCAAACCTTTGGACAGGTAGGGATGGCTACTCACGCCTGTCTCCTCGAAACTCAGGGAGGGCGAAATGGTAAGATGACCAGAGCCCAAGATCTTGAGCAAGCCCCCACCTCGATCCCAAGCAAAACCCAGAAAAGCTTGAGTGAGGGCAGATCTTGGCAGGAGAATCGCCTCTAGTACATAGTTCAAGACCAGGCATGAAGATCAGGATGACGACCAAATGGAAAGCCTGTGATCACAGCAGTTTGGGAGGCCCAGGCAGAGAGGATGGACTGAGTTGGGTGGTTTGAGAGCAGCCTGGGCAACTAAGTGAGGAAAGAAAAGAGAAGGAAAGAAAGAAAGAAAGAAAGAAAGAAAGAAAGAAAGAAAGAAAGAAAGAAAGAAAGAAAGGAAGGAAGAAAGGAAGAAAGAATTCCATTCTCCTCCAAAACTCCTGCCCTCAGTCCTCCCCGCCATGTGAGGGTCCCTCAAGCTCGGCACTTTCCAATCCAACTTCCCCTAAATGGCTGCCTGTGCTTTGGTGCAGTAGTTCCCAAGCCTGCCTGGCCCTGTTCCTGCTGGTCGTGGTGGTGCACACCTCTCTTTCCACCTCCTCGGAAGGCTGGGGAAAGCTCGCCTGAGCCCAGCAGTCTGAGGCTGTGTGGGCTGGGAGGTAGCTGTCTTCCTCCAGCCTGGGCAATGGGTGAGACCTCGACTCAAAGAACAAAAGGAAAAAAAGAAAAGCATCCATTTGTGTATGGGGTTGGGATCATCATGAACAGAGCTCATTTGGGAAGGAGGGCCCAGCCTTGGGCATAGAGTTCCAGAAATATGGTGGACTGGCAGACAATCAGGTTGTGGCTTTGGAAGGCTGAGGCAGGGGACCGCTGCAACCCAAGAGTTTGAGACCAGCCTGGGTCACATAGCGAGACCACTTCGCTCCCTGAAACACAATGAGTCGTGTGTGGTGGCGCCCGTGGTCCTGGCTCATGGGATGCGGTGGCCTCCATCCAGAAGCATTCCATTGCATTGCCCTCACTGACAGAATGCAGAGACCACGATGGGCACTGTGGTCCATGGCCTTCAGCCCCATGCCCTGGGAGACTGAAGCAGGAGGCTGCCTGAGCCCAGGGTTCAGGGACCAGTCATGGTGATGTGGCCAGATCTCGTCTCTTCAAGAGGTCCCCTAAATCGAGTCAGGTGTGGTGGACCCTGAAGTCCCATCTGCTTGGAGGCCGAGACAAGGAAACTGCTTGAGCCCCTCAGGTTGAGGCCTTGTGGGCAACAATGGTGCCCCTGCACCACAGCCCAGTCAATGGAGACTCCGATGACAAAAAAGATGCCTCCCACATGTGTCACTATGGGTGTCCATGGCTCCTCAGGGAAGATCCGCATGGGCTGGGGATGGTGGTGTGATTGGGAGAAGAAGGGTCACTCTCCCCCCAAAGGTGGCACAACTGGGCAACAAGAAACTGGGCTGGCCATGCCTTTGCTGGACCACCTTGATTGCTCTGTGCCTGATGGTCACCCTAACTCAGGGCCATCTGTTCTGTGAGCTCACATGTGTCTTTGTCATGGGGAATGACTGTGGAGGGTGGAGGCAGGTCTTCCGGGATATGTGGGTGAAGTCGTGTGACAGATGTCCTGGTGACCAATGTTGAAACCTATCATAAACAAGAGCCATGAAAGTGACTTTTCTTCTCCCATCCCTGAGTGTGATTCCTCCCAATGGGTGGCAGGCATTGGGGTGGTGGTGGTTGTGTTGATTATTATTTGGAGTTGGAATCCTGCTCTGTCCCCAGGCTGGAGGGCAGGGGACTGCTCATGGCAACAACAGACTCCACCTGTCATGCTCATGTGATCGTCCCATCTGGCCCCCTGAGTGGCTAGAACCACATGGCTGTGCCACCAAACCCGGATAATCTTTGAATTTATTTTTGATGTCCGAGAAGAGGTCTCATCCAGTGTCCCAGGGTGGTCTCAAACCCGCAGACTCAGGCCATCCACTCGCTTCAGCCTCTGAAGGGCCAGGATGCCAACTGAGCCCCTGAACCCGGCCTATGGTTGTGGTGTTGTTGGTTGGTATTATTATTGTGGGTTGGAGTTCCACCCTCACCCATGCTGAAGCGCAGGGACCCACTCTTGGCCACCACAGTATTCACTGGCTGGTCTCCAGCAATCCTCCTGCCGCTGCCTCTGGAGTGGCTGGAATGACCTACATGAACCATCATGCTTGGCTTATTTTGTTGGTTTCTTGTAGAGACGAGGTCACCCAAGTTGCCCAAGCTGGTCTTGAACACAGAGGCTCAGGCCATCCTCTCGCCTTGGCCTTCCAAAGCACCAGGATGACCGGCATGAGCCCCCCGCCCAGCCATCATAACCCTCTCAGGTCCAACTGACCATGAGGACCGCTCCATTCAGATGACACGGGACCCCAGGGAGGGCAGCTAGAATCATCTGCCATGCTTGCCCCAGAGGAGCACCTGGCACAGGGGCATATCTCCAACAGGGCACCCACCCCTCCGGCCAACTTGATCCCCAGGGTGAATCTGCTCACTCCTCCCAGGTGTTGCATCAGGGAAAGGGAGGGGGTAACTCTCAAACCACCGTGGGGGGGGGCATCAGAGTGACTCACGCCTGTCTCCACAGCACTCAGAGAGGCCAAGATGGGAAGATGGCCGTAGCCCAGGAGCTGAGACCAGGCTTGACACCTGAGCAAGCCCTCACCTGGACACCAATTCAAACTCAGAAAACCTTGGGTGAAGGCAGGCTTTGGCAGGAGAATCACCTCAGGCCCACAGTTCAAGACCAGGCAGGAAGACCGGGTTGTTGACCAAATGGAAAGCCTGTGATTGCAGCTGTTTGGGTGGCTGAAGCTGAGAGGAAAACCCGAGTTGGGTGGTTTGAGAGCAGCCTGGGCAACCTAGTGAGGAAACGAAAGAAAGAACGAAAGAACGAAAGAAAGAAAGAAAGAAAGAAAGAAAGAAAGAAAGAAAATCTAAATCAACAAAGAAATCCATTTGCCTGCAAACCTTCAGCCCTCAGTCCTTCCTCCCCGCCTCCCAGACATGAGGGTCCCCCAAACTTGGCACCTTCCAGTCCCAACTCCCCAAAAATGTATTGCCCCCGCTTTAGTGTTGGGGTTCTCGAGCCTCCCTGGTGGGATTCCTGCCAGTTCTACTCTCTGGGGTGATAAATGTGCCCCAGGCAGGCCAGCCCTCTGACTCAGCAATGAGGATCTTATGCCAAGAGAGGCTGGGGACAGATCCCTCACCCATGGACATTTCTTCACCCCCAGTGTCATTTTTTTCTGGCTCTAAAGCCAGACGCCCTTTGAACACACCATGCGCAGTTGAGAATCTGTATATGATTCTAATGTTATTGGAGACAGGGTCTGGCTGTGTGGTCCAGGCTGGTGCATGGGGACACAACTGTCATTCACCGCCAGCCTCGAAATCGTGGGCTCTGGCAATCCTCCTGCCTCAGCCTCTGGAGTGCCCAGGATGATGTGCATCATGACCCCAGACCTGCTGTTTGAATGGGTGTGGAGATGGTGTCTCCCTGCATGGCTCGGGCACGTCTTGAGTTCCTGGGTTCAAGCCATCCTCCCGCCTTGGTCTCCCAGAATGCTGGAATTCCAGGCATGGGACTGCACACCAGGCCTTCTGCTTCATTTTCTAGGAAGGATCGAAGCTGGGCCCGGTGGCTCAGCCTCATCATCTCAGTGCTTTGGAAGACTGAGGCCAGAAGCTGGCCCAAGCCCATGGGCCTAGATCCACCTGGGCCACCTCGGGGATGCCTCCTCTCTATCCTCCATCTCAAATGAGCCAGACATGGTGGTGCATGCTTGTTGTTTCAGCTTCTCAGAAGGTTTGGGAAAGGCTCGCAGGAGTCATGCAGGCCGAGGCTGCAGTGGCCAGGAGTGAACCACCGCCCTCAGCCTGGGTGACAGAATGAGATTGTTATTCAAAGAAAAAAGGAAAAAAGGAAAAAAAAGAAGAACATCCTTTTGTGTATGGAGTTGTGAGCATCATGAACAGACAAATCATTTGGAAAGAAGGACCCAGCCTTGGGCCTAGAGTTTCTGAAAGATGATGAATTGGCAGAAAATAGGGCTGTTTCTATGGGAGGCTGAGGCAGGGGAAGCCTGGAGCCCAGGAGCTTGAGACCCATGTGGATCACGTAGCAAGACCTCGTCACTCCCCAGAACACAAACAATGGAATCCTGTGTGGTGGCGCCTGCTGTCCCAGCTACATGTGATGCAGTAGGCTCTGTCCCAGGGCGTTTCTTTGCATTGCCCCTTCCAACAGAATGTGAGTCCAAGCCATGCTCCCCAGGCAATGGCTGTCAGCCCCATGCCCTGTGAGGATGAGGCAGGGGACTGCCTGAGCCCAGGGGTTTGAGACCAGCCCATGCAACATGGCCAGACCTCATCTCGGTGAGAGGTATCCCAAATCGAGTCAGGCATGGTGACTCACAGAGTCCCAGCTGCTCAGGGGCCGAGGAAGTAGGACCACCTGAGATCCACCGGTTGATGCCCTAGGAGCCATGATCATGGCACCATGACACAGGTGGGCAGACGGAGACTCTGGCAAAAAAGAGGCCTCCCATGTGCATCATGACTAGAGTCCATGGCTCCCCAAGGAAAGGTTCGCATGGTCGGGAGATGATGGAGTGATCAAGAGAGGAAGTGACCTTCTCCCTGCATGAAGGTGGCAGACCGGGTGGCCGGAATTTTGGCTGACCATGGTGTTGCCGGACCGCAAATCCATTCTCCTGCAAACCTTTTGCCCTCAGGCCTTCTCCCCCACAACAACTCATGTGAGGGTCCCTCAAGCTCGATACCTTCCAGCCCCAACTCCCCCAATGACTGCCCCTGCTTTGGTGTGGGAATTCCTGA
>NW_007256952.1:608770-609382 GCF_000164805.1 Carlito syrichta | reverse complement strand
GCCTGAGCCCAGGAGCTTGAGATCAGGCAGGACACCATACCAACCTCCCCCTCGACCCCAAGCAAAACACAGAAAAGCTTGAGTGAGTGCAGGCCACAGCAGGAGTTTCAACTCTGGCCCAGAGTTCAAGACCAGGCAGGAAGACCAAGATGTGGACCAAATAGAAAGCCTGTGATGGCATCAGGTTTTGAGGCCCAGGCCAAGTTGTTGGCCAGAGTTGGGCTGTTTGAGAGCAGCCTGGGCATCCTAGTGAGAAAAGGAAAGAAAGAAAGAAAGAAAGAAAGAAAGAAAGAAAGAAAGAAAGAAAGAAAGAAAGAAAGAAAGAGAGAAAGAGAGAAAGAGAGAAAGAAAGAGGAAGAAAGAAAGAAAGAAAATTAAGAAAAATAGATAGAAAGAAATCCATTCTCCTGAAAACCTTCTGCCCTCAGACCTTCCCCTCTCGCCCCCCCATGTGGTGTTCCTCCAAGGTCTGTACATCCAGACCCAATCCCCCCAATTGCTGACCCTGCATTGGTGTGGGAGTTCCCAAGTCTCCCTTGCCAGATTTCCTGCTGGTTCTCTTCTCCTAGGTGAGAAATGAGACCCAGGCAAACCAACCTTCTGACTCAGCAA
>NW_007256952.1:608105-608750 GCF_000164805.1 Carlito syrichta | reverse complement strand
CACCATAGCAAGCCCCCACCTTGACCCCAAGCAAAACCCAGGGTTCATCGTTAGAGTCACCTCTGGCCCAGAGTTCAAGACCAGGCAGGAAGACCAGGATGTTGATCAAATGGAAAGTATGTGATCACAGCAGTTTGGGAGACCCAGGCAGAGAAGATGGCCCAAGTTGAGCAGCTTGAGAGCAGCATGGGCAACGTAGTGAGGAAAGAAAAGCAAGCAAGCAAACAAGAAAGAAAGAAAGAAAGAAGAAAGGAAGGAAGGATGAAGAAAGAAAAAAGGAAAGAAAGAAAGAAAGAAATCCATTTTCCTGCAATCTTTCTGCTCTCTGTCCTTCCCCACCACCTCCCCCACATGTGAGGTTCCCCAAACTCAGCACCTTCAAGCCCCAAACCCCCCAAAGTCTGCCCCCGCTTTCGTGCGGGATTTCCTGAGGCTCCCTGGCCAGGTTCCTGTAAGCTCTGCTCTCCGAGGTGAGAAATGTGACCCACACAGGTCAGCCATCTGACTTGGCAATGAGCACCTTCTGCAAAGAAATGCTGGGGAAACATCCCTCACCCAGGGACAATTCTTCACCCCCAGACCTACTTTATCTGGCTCTAAAGCCAGTCCCCATTTGAACACACCACGAGCAGTTGAGAATCTGTG